>NC_037668.1:111950392-112250392 GCF_003255815.1 Theropithecus gelada
GCTCTGTCGCCCAGGCTGGAGTGCAGTGGCCGGATCTCAGCTCACCGCAAGCTCCGCCTCTCGGGTCTACGCCATTCTCCTGCCTCAGCCTCCCAAGTAGCTGGGACTACAGGCGCCCGCTACCAGGCCCGGCTAGTTTTTTTTTGTATTTTTTAGGAGAGACGGGGTTTCATCGTGTTAGCCAGGATGGTCTCGATCTGCTGACCTTGTGATCCACCCGTCTCGGCCTCCCAAAGTGCTGGGATTACAGGCTTGAGCCACCGCGCCCGGCCAGCTTTTCTTTTTTTGTCAAAATTATTTCATTCCTGGGAGAGACACCCTGAAAAATCCAGAACAATTATTTTTATCATGCTCTTTAATTTCCTTTTTTAAATTTAAATAAAATGTCCCCTTGCCGTCCTAAAAGTTTGGCTTATTTAGTTTTTTAATTTTGTTTGCTAAAAACAGAACATATAATCCATTTGATAATATCTTTCCTTATATTACTTAGAGCTTTAACCTTCTATTCTGCATTGTTTGCTATTAAAATTGCCTCTGTTCATATTTTTCTGTGCTTTTCCATTGTTTGGTTTGGTTCTTCTTTTATCTTCAGCCTCTTTTATTACTGTATTTTAGGTATGCATTTTTCAAAAAACATGAATCTACTTTTTTAAATAAAAGCCTTTTTTAAAAGCCTTTTTTTAATAAGAGAGTATCACATTTTGTGAAATGCCTGATATGTGTAACTTTATTCTTCCCATCTTACTTTGTACTTATCTTGTTTTTCCTTTTACATTTTTTATGGTTGCCAGTCTGATCAAGTTTCATTAATTCCCCTTTCTACTCATTTATCTGCAAGCTTGCTAGGATTTTTTTGTTTCATAAATTGTTATCTTCCCTTCCCTTGCTCTTATAGTAAGATAGTATTACCAGACCATCATATGAAAGAAATATATTATTTTCCTAATAGTTGTATTAGTCCGTTTTAATACTGCTATGCAGTTTTCATACTGCTATAGAGAACTGCCTAAGACTGGGTAATTTATAAAGAAAAGAGTTTTAACTAATGCACAGTTCAGCATGGCTGGGGAGGCCTCAGGAAACTTACAATCATTGCAGGGGGGGATGTCAAAACGTCCTTCTTTGCGTGGCAGCAGCAAGGAAAAGTGCCAAGGGAAGGTCGGAGGAAAGCCCCTAATAAAACCGTCAGATCTCGTGAGAACTCAACCCCTATTATGAGAACAGCAGGGAGGTAACCGCCCTGATGATTCACTTACCTCCCACCAGTTCCCTCCCAATGACTCATGGGGATTATGGGAACTACAAGATGAGATTTGGGTGGGGACACAAAGCCAAACCATATCACGGGTTCTATATTTCCCCTCTTTCCTCCATTTGAAAAGACAAGTCTTGTAGAATATTTTCACTTTCTTCCTTTTTCAACATTCTTTCTCTCCTATCCTTCAGCTCTACTTCTCTCTTCATCATGGTCCATCTCTAAAGATTTCTATTCTGGTCTATTTACTGTTAGTTTAGGCCTTTTTTAATGGATTTTGCTGTGATGAGATACTAAGTAACAAGTTGTTTCTTGTGTATCTATGAATAGTTTTATTTTATGTTGAGAGGTGAATGATATCCTGTCCAGGTACTGAATCCTTTGGTTAGGGTCCAATTCTTAAACTATGGATACTAGTTAATTTTTGTTTCTAGCTTCTATTATTACAAATGTGAAATCTGATGCAAGTCTAATACTTTTTCATTGTAGATAATTTGTTCTTATTGCTTGAAACTTGTGAGTTTTTCCCTATATCATTAACATTCAAGAATTCTACCACAAGGGCCAGGTGTGGTAGCTAACACCTGTACACCAACACTTTGGGACGCCTAGGTGGGAGGATCATTTGAGGCCAGGAGTTCAAGACCAGCCTGGGCAACATAGTGAGACCCTATCTCTAAGGAGAGAGAGAGACAGAGAGAAGAATTTCACCACACTTAGGTCTTAAACTAGGAAATTTTCTTCTGGTTATTTTAAATTATTGCCTTTTGAAATTTAAAACATGCTCTCATTTCTTTTTGAGGTTCATGCTCTTTTGCCTTATGCTTTGAAGTATTTATCAGACCTTGATCTTTCAGACCTTTAGTTGAGATTTCTATAGAGACTATCCTGTCCTTAGTTCTTTCTGTGAATTTTTTATTTGGGAAGCCATGTTTTCAGTTTCAGAAAGAATTATTTATGCTACTCTTTAACAGTAATTCAAGTTGTCACTACCCCCTTTAACTCTAACAGTTCTTTGTTTGCTCTGATTACTGCTCTTCTCTGAGCCATTGGATAGGTTATTTTTCTATATCAGTTCATTGGAGCTCAGATGCTTAATGACAGGAATCTCACAGACAGTGAAAGATAAAGCCCTCTCCACCTACAGTTGAAAGCAGAGAAGCCACCAGACCCTGCTCCAGGTCTTGAAGGAAACTTTCCTACTCTCAAGTCTCCTGATACTTTCGGAGCCTGAGAAACAGGAAGATCTAGTCTTCCCGCACAGTTCTTTCTTGGCCTTGTGAAGAAGGTATGGAGATCTGAGCCAACATTGTCTTCTATCCAAAGATCTACAGATCTCTAACCACCCAGCATTCCCTAGGCTCCAGTGCTCTTTGTCCTCACTAAGTCCCTGATATTGCTCTTTGCCGATCCTTTGGGAGACAAAGCATTGGACCAGGTTCCATCTGCTAGAATCCCAACAGATCCTGAGACCTCACTTCTACCCAGTTGCACATGGAAGCCAGCTGCCACTAGACTTCTGAGAGACAGACACCTTAGAGCTGAGGATGAAGGGAGCTGCGTTTGTGTCAACATATGACCCAATCTTCCTTAGGCCTAACTGTGTTTTTCTATAACTCAAATTAACTTTTGTTTGAATCTCCCCTCCACCAGGCCATGAAGATTTAGTCCCAGTCAATTCAAAACCTTCCCATATTTACCCAGAATGGTGGTTCTGTGGTTCTTACATGATGGATGCTGAGATGTAGAGGCAGAAGTAAACATCTAATCTGCATGATCTATTTTACTACCTACATAGAGCCAGGCTGTCTGTATTAGTTATTATTGCATGTTGCATGTTCTAACACCTATTTTCATCTTATAAAAAAAGATACATAAAGAACAATGAAGCTAGCATTTACAGAGCTCTGGGTAGTCCATGCTTTGAAGATAAGTTAGGGCTTGTCTGGAAGACTAATGTCTGCCAAGAATATATCTGAATAAGGGTCTGAGGAGTTTCCTGGTTAAAAAAAAAAAAAGAACTCATTCTAAGGGATAAAAGGGCAGGCACACAAATTTGTTTCAATAACCATGACTTTGTGCCAGAAGGAAGGGATGATTTGAATAGAGTTGGATATCTATTGCTCACAATGTCCTCCATCCCAGCTCCCAGGTTTAAGTCCTTGGAAGATGTTAGTCCAGCAACACTAAAGAGCCCGTTTTATTGGAAACTCAGTAAGACACGGAAAGCACAAAACACCTGGGAACTCCATGACAAAGATGGGTGAGTCTTTTTGTTTCATTTTTGGGTTGTTGCTGTTTATTTGTTCTAATTTCAGTTGTTCCCATTTCTGTGAGCAGTAACTTATCATTGACATTAGGAGTACCGGCAAACTAGGGGAGAAGTGGCACAGGAGGCAGCAGCAGACTCTGATTTCCTGGAATCTCAAGCAGAAGGGAGACTCATGATCCTCCATGGTGAACGAGCATCCTGAGTTGAGCAACTCCCCATCTGCCCCATTCCTCTCCCTGAAATAACTAGAGAACATGCTAAGTGGAACTTAAGATATCTCAGAAGATACAGAAAGAACCAAGGTTAACAACTGGTAGTTACTGTGTCTCCATTTACCCCCAACAGCTGAAGTTTGAGGAAACATAATTTTATAATCAAAATCCAACCATGAAGGAAACTTGGTCCCATAAGAAATCAATAATTGGACCAAGGATTAAACTAATTCATCTAGCTCATAACCCATAATGTGATTTATGGAAGGAAAGACTCAAATTACAAACAAAGCACGTGAAAAAGGCAAACCCTTAAATATTTGTTCTACTGATTATGGCTTTATGATTTTTATGGTACATTGTGAGGACTACACACTTGTTAGTCCCTCAGGCAAAGAGTGATCTCTGATCTTCTGCATGGCTCCCATACTCAGCTGATATGATCTGAAGAAGGAACATGGCTCTTCTTGTCCACTGCAATCTTCACTTCTTCAGTCTTTCAGGGATGTGGCTTAAGGCTTTCTGTTTGTTGCTCCCAGCAATGGATACCATCTTTTTATAACTGTAATTTGCAAGTCTGATTATTTTAAGAGTGAGACTAAAATTTCTGGTTGATAATTATAGTAAGTCAATGTGTGTTAATAACAGGACTCAGTGCATCAAATTTATCTTCATAAAAAAAATGTAAGCAATTAAACCTAAATCACCCACAGAAGCTACAGGCTTGGTAGATTATTATAGTAAAATAGCTAACAATGATAGTTATTTTTTACTGAGCTTTCAGTAAGCACAATACTCTGTACAAAATACTTCATTTAATTCTCATTAGAAGGTCATGTTACATCCAACTTATAGATAAGGAAAGTGAAATTTTCAATTTATCAAACAACTTCCTCAGGTTACAAAGCAAAGTGAGATTCAAAACTCAATTTGTCTAAATCCATTTCTTTCTGATTTCTGGCTTATCTTCCTCATTAAGGAAGAGAAACCAGTATAATTCATCACATCTGGGGACTCAAGTATCCCAGACATACAATATTTCATCCTCAGGCCAATTCCTTAGGAAAATCATTCCATTTGCCAAGAGAATAATACAACATTAAACTTGCTAGCATTTTGGTTCACTCTCAGATTCCAAGATAATTTTATTAGAAGCACAAGGAATGAAATCCTGACTCACAATAAATAATCCCATCAAATGTAGTTCTCTACTACCTTTGACCTTGCTCTTTTGCCATAAGTCACTGCCAAGACTAATATAGATCTCATAATATTCTCAGGCATAGAAAACAATCATTGAAATTCATCTAATTACAAAAAGAAAAAGAAGTAATTTTACAATATACAGAGCATTTGTTTTCCAAAATCTAAGCTATCTCTTTTCCTTAAAGTATTATATAATAATCCACATGATGATTTTGCATTTTCAGTGTGTGAAATAGTTACCCTAGTATTATTTGCTACCTTCCCTTATTACTCACTGCCAAAACAAAAGATAAGCATTTTACACATTCATTATTACCTAAATATTCAAGAATAAAACCAAGAAAGAAAGCACAAAAATTAGTAATTTAATTAATATATGTTCTTTATTTGGTGTGTGTTTGTCTGTAATTCCAAAAATAACATTGCCTTTCATATAACAAATACCAAGTAAATATTTGTTGAGTGAATGAATGAATGAATGAATGAAATCTGGATTACAACTAATTGAAATCTGTAGGCCTACTGCAAAATTATTTTGTCTGACCTACCCAGAATCCATTCACATTACTACAGTGATATAACAACTATCTTGGTATGTTACCTATTCTCCATTGTGTCTTCCTGAAACCAACGGATAAGCATGAGGACTAAACTGGTTATCAGAAATACTCCCAAGACTTTAAATCTGGAGTACCTGGGAGAGCTGGAGTTCATTCCTTTTAGTCGAGGTACCCTAACAAGATAGTTGAGTAATCCTTGTTGACTAGGCCCTTGAAAGTATCCTGGTTCTTGTGTAATTTTTAACCTTTTTCTGTTGATTGTTTGTTTCCTTTTTTTTTTTTTGAGACGGAGTCTCGCTCTGTCGCCCAGGCTGGAGTGCAGTGGCGCGATCTCGGCTCACTGCAAACTCCGCCTCCCGGGTTCACGCCATTTTCCTGCCTCAGCCTCCTGAGTAGCTGGGAGTACAGGCGCCCGCCACTACACGCAGCTAATTTTTTGTATTTTTGGTAGAGACGGGGTTTCACCGTGTTAGCCAGGATGGTCTCAATCTCCTGACTTCGTGATCCGCCCGCCTCAGCCTCCCATAGGGCTGGGATTACAGGCATGAGCCACCGCACCCGGTCGTTTGTTTCTTTTAAGAGACAGGGTCTCACTGTATTGCCCAGACTGGAGTGCAGTGGCACAATCACAGTTCACTATAACCTCAAACCCCTAGGTTCAAGTGATCCTCCCACCTCAGCTTCCCAAGTAGCTAAGACTATAGGCACATGCCACCACATCCAGCTAATTGTTTTTTAATGTTTTCACAGAGATCGGATCTTGCTATGTTGACCAGGCTGTTCTCAAACTTCTGGTCTCAAGGAATCCTCCCATCTCAGCCTCTTATAATGCAGAGATTAAAAGTGTGAGCCGCAGCCGCTGGCCTGAACCTCTTTCTTTCACTTACCTGTGGGTTTGGTTAGTGCTCCAATATCAATATAAGGGTCTTTTTAGCTTAAGTTATCCAGAACTGATTTCTATTACTTAAAACTGAAAAATGAAAAATTTCAGTTTCCTTTTAAGATATTTGATACAAAGTTAGTGTGGTAAGGATTATCACACTAAGTCTAAAAACAAGGAAAAAGCTGATTAATCTATAAAAGCATAACCTGCCCCAAGCACTTCAGAAAACTGCAATCACTAGGCAACTGAATTGAGTAACCTGAATTCCAAAGCAAGACAGATTCCTTCAAAAAGAGACAGAGCACATGAACCTTTAGACCTCTGGCAAAGTATGGGAAAAACTGGTGGTCATCATATAAGTGGGTAATCAAAAATGATCTAAAATAAATATAAAATAAAATTAAGCCATATATAGGACAGCATATGAGTTTGGGATAACTGAGCATCTCAGAAACAAAGGGAGACTTCATTCGCATTTGGACTTTTTTTCACAGCCCACCGCAGGGCGCTCACAAAAAGACTGAGGTCTGAAAGGCTCAGCTCACTGGCTCAGGTGTGAAGGAAGTGATTGGTGACTGTTAGGGGATGGGCACAAGACCTGACTTGCTTTTGGTTCCTTTTCTTCTACGAAGCAAACACCTTAAATAACTGGGAAAGGAGCAGCAAACCTTCTTTCCTGCAACCAAAGGCCCATTTCACAGGGAAAGAGTAGAAGCAAAATGCATCTTCCTCTTGGGGAGAGGCAAGAAACCATCTTAGACCCTGTGTCTTGTACCCCTACTAATCAGAAGTCTACTGGCAGTGGGGGAGAGACAGGATACTCCCGCACAAAACCAATCCCAGAACAAGACAGTTTCACTGCCACTTCGAGGCCGTGCAAGAATAGTGAGAAAGTGCCACCCTGAAGGCCAGCTGCACAAGGCCTGACTAAGAATGAAGCTGGAACAGGACAACAGGGAGCTCCTCCCTGAAACAGCATTATGCCATTGAAGAAGGGGAAGCAAGAGTGTAGGGAGTAATTCTCTCTGCAGCGCAGGTGTGCAAAAATGACTGAAAGCTGAGGGAGGAGCAAAAACAATGAAAGAAAACCCTGTTTTCTATCCCAAGGAGTACAAGGTAGTAGTAGCCCAACTACTTAAGGAATTTGAAGACTGTGGTGCACTGAAAGCAACAAATGAAAGACAATACCCAAATCCAACTCAACACCTAACTAGATTGACCCAACTCCACACTAATGGCCTGACAGGAGAAGAGGCATGAACATATCCAGAAGTTAATACTGTTTACCTTCCTCAGTAAGGTCGGGAGTTCAAGACCAGCCTCACCAACATGGAGAAACTGCGTCTCTACTAAAAATACAAAATTAGTCGGGTGCGGTGGCGCATGCCTGTAATCCCAGCTACTCAGGAGACTGAGGCAGGAGAATCGCTTGAACCCGGGAGGCGGAGGTCGCGGTGAGCCGGGATCGCACCATTGCACCCCAGCCTGGGCAACAAGAGCGAAACTCCATCTCAAAAATAAAACAAACAAACAAAACAACAACAATAACAACAAACCATTTATAAAACCCAAAAATTTAAGCTGCCTGTAATCTCATCTCACAAGAGATGAGCTAAGGGCAAAAGCTCTCTCTATTCCTTTACCTGAAAAAAAAAATCATTAATCTCCCCATTAATGACTTCAGCAAAATGATGTCAGAGGAGCAATTCAATAATATCTCAACTTGCATTAATTGGAGATATATATATATATATATAGGAGGGGTAAAAATAAATTGGCTTCTTAGGATTGTCAGAAAATGAATACTAGAAAATACAGTAGAATTGGAGCAAGATCTGAATCATCTCCAAGATGAATTAAAGGAGACCCATCTGCTATCCCTAGACTAGACACACCTGATTGTAGAGTGGTCGTATAGTCCTGACAGACTGGCAGCTGTCAATGAGTCTTATTTGACTGGTCATCTTAAAAACCTGGAAATATAGACTTTTAAAAATAATGAGCAATCATAATATTGTTTTACTGTACCAGGTTTTTGAGCTAATATTTTTTTGCCAAACTGAAAATTTAATATGAGAATTATGTCATTTTCTGTTAATAGAGTATTTTTAAATGTATATAGTGGTTAGTTTTTTAAATAATTTGCATTGAGCCAAACATACCATTATACAAACTTTTGAATGTAACAAGTGAGATAAAAAGAGTATAAATAACAAGTTTTGTAGTATTTACACTTGTATAGGAACTACTGCCAAATGGTGTTAAAGAAAATAAATTTGCAGTTATAATGAAACTATAAATTCTGCATACTGATGAGGACTTTAATGTTTTTCAAAGTTTTGTATATTTTCAATACAAATTATGACTGCATCTTTTCATAGAGTAATTTATGAAGTATGACATGCTTTCATGTAATAATCATGTTTTCTAGTTTTGTATTTGATGTTTTGACATGGGGACTTGCTGACCCTAGAAGGGCAGCCCCTCCCAGGGATAGCTAGTTCTTAGATGGCATGCAGCTCACCTGCCTGCACATCTCTCATGTAGGAACCAAACAATCCTCACCTACCTCCTTTAACAGCATCTTACACCCAGTACCACTATTCACCTACCCTAGTCAACCCAGAGTCAAGTACCAGACAACTAAGGACAATGCTATGCCCCGGAGACTGTGGAAATAATTTAAACTAGCCAATCCTAAACTTACTCACCAACCATGGTACTTCCCCATATAGCCCTGTGTGGTAAGACAGCTGTTCCTCCTATGTCTAGGGACCTGTGAGTGTAAATTCTTCCTTCATGACCATCATTTCTGTGTCTTTGTGTCTTACAATACCTGATTAAAGTAAATCCTGGCTACCTGATTTCTGTGTCTATGTGTCTTACCATAACTGATTAAAGTAAATCCTGGGTACCTGATTAAAATACTGTGGATGTCACCTCACAGTAGGAGGTTTTACTAGAACAATACCAAATTTTTTAAATGTCCAGCTCAGAAAAGGCAAAAATCCCCCAAGTCAAGTTTTTCTTACTGTCTGTCTGGCTTCTTACTTTAATGAACAAATGATACAGTCGTCTTTGGTTTGCTGCAGGGAGCACTAATTAGGAGAATAAAGCCTTCCATTTTCACCATGTACCATAACGGAAGGCCTAAAGATATAAGGTTTAAGAACACAGATGTTTTTCCCTTTTTCTCTGAACAACTTTTTTTTAGACAGAGTCTTGCTCTGTTGCCCAGGCTGGAGTGCAGGGGTAGATCTCGGCTCACTGAAGCCTCGGCCTCCCAGATTCAAGCGATTCTCCTGCCTCAGCCTCCCGAGTAGCTGGGACTACAGGCACCGGCCACCACACCCGGCTTATTTTCGTATTTTCAGTAGAGACGGGGTTTCACTGCGTTGGCCACGATGGTTTTGATCTCCTGACCTCGTGATCCACCCGCCTCAGTCTCCCAAAGTACTGGGATTACAGGCGTGAGCCACCACACCCGGCCTCTGAACAATTTTTTAATTCATCTTGGAGATGATACAGATCTTGCTCCAGTTCTACCGTATTTTCTAGTATTTCTTTTCTGACAATTCTAAGAAGCCATTTTATTTTTACCCCTCCTATATATATCTCTCAGATTAATGCAAGTTGAGACATTATTGAATTGCTCCTCTATCATCATTTTACTGAAGTCATTAATGGGGAGATTAATGATATTTTCCTTCAGGGAAAGGAGTAGAGAGAGCTTTTACCCTTAGCTCATCTCTTGTGAGATGAGATTATAGGCAGCTTAAATTTTTGGGTTTTATAAATGGTTTTTTGTTGTTGTTGTTTTGTTTGTTTGTTTTATTTTTGAGATGGAGTTTCGCTCTTGTTGCCCAGGCTGGAGTGCAATGGTGCAATCCAGGCTCACCGCAACCTCCACCTCCTGGGTTCAAGTGATTCTCCTGCCTCAGTCTCCCGATTAGCTAGGATTACAGGCATGCACCACCACACTCAGCTAATTTTGTATTTTTAATAGAGACGCAGTTTCTCCATGTTGGTGAGGCTGGTCTTGAACTCCCGACCTCAGGTAATCCACCTGCCTCAGTCTCTGAAAGTGCTGGAATTATAGGTGTGAACCACCACAGCCAGCTAATAAGTGGGGTTTTTTTTGTTTTTTTTTTTATGGTAACAGGACATACAGGCAATACTTTCTTTATGTGTTTGCATTCTGGCATCACTCACTGGAGCACTTTGCCCCAAGGTTGTAAGAAAAGATACTCTAAATCCCCTCAAAGGACAGAGGACTAGTCTGGTGTATCCTTCCAGGTCTCTGTCCATATCTTTTCCATTTCAGAGTCACTAAAGACATGCAGTACCTTTCCATAGCTGGGGATTTTCCTGAGTGTTTTTGGGATGCCATTCTGTGAGGAGTCAGAATTATGAAACTGTGCTGTTTTTCAGGGTGGTTTTGATTGAGAGCTTTATAAAGTGATAGGTCATAATTAACATGAATCAACATTAATAATAATGTCAATGTACATATCATTTAGAAGTTTAAAAAGAGGTTGACTGAAATTAGCCAAGGAGTGTGTGCTATTATTTACACTGGGCTCTCCTATGAAAGCAGAATAAAATTTATCACATTCATTTTTATTTTATTAAGTTGGTGCAAAAGTAATTGCAATTTTTGCATTACTTTTAATGGCAAAAACTAAGATTACTTTTGCACCAACCTAATATTTTACTATTATTTTTATAATAAATTCAAATGTATTAATACTTAAAATTTTAAATTGTATGCATTTAATTAAGTGCATTGAAATAAAATGTATCATTTTTAAGAATCCTCTGCCGCATGGTTGAGGTCTTCTGTGGGGAAGATGTTATCCAATGAATCTTTGGAGCATTAAGAAAATGTATATTACAATTACCTACTTCTTTTTCCAATGAAGAGATTGATTTTGTAGAAATGATAACTGTCATCTGTTTCTAACCAGCTCAGATTCGGGACTTGGAACAGTGGTGGTCTCAACAAGTTTGTCATTTTGAATATTAAGACACTAATTATGGAATGGATCATAGCTCCTCCCTCTGCTGTATGAGTATTATTATCATATGATATCATATTATGCTCTATGAACCAATACTGAAAGACAGAAATTTCAGGTGGCTGAACCAGATTAAGAGTAAGCAAGAATAGGTTGTCGAGGAGGCACAAACATCATGAAGAAACGATGGAAGCATGGCTGCAAACACTCCAGACTCACAAACTGGGATATCTGCCTATCGAGGTGTAGAATCAGCTGGGAGAGTAGGCTGAACTGGTTGACTTGGGGGATTAAACCCTTCTTTTCATCTAATTGTTGCTTGGCCCTTGAGGAGTTGTTTTTGTGATTCCTCTATAAGTTTGTTGTCTTTCACCAGCTTATGTTTCTATCACTATCTGAAATTAAACATATTATATTAGTGTAAAGGTTATATCTTGCCTACAAAATTTGTCAATCAAGTTCACATTCCGCTGGAATGGTAACTGGGTGGCCATGGGCCCAAGTGCATTATACTGGGCTCTTGAACACGTGCTGCAGCACCCCAGGAGACGTCACACTCCTTCCACCTTCCCCTTCCTTTCCTGTTTCCCTTCTCCATCTCCCACCTGGTGGAGGGGGCAGGGTGGCACAGAAGCAAGAGCCTAGGGAAGTTTTATGAAGCCCACATAGATAAACTACAGATTGCTTGCTAGTTTGCAAATTTAAAATTTTCTGCTGCAAATCAGGACTTTACTACCAATTGCAGCATTCCTGGGGACAGCTGGGAGACTGGGATCATTGCCTGACTAGGTCCAGAGACACATAACACCACTTAGTAATAGCAATAATAATGATAGTTGGTATTATTATTGCTCTAGGCACAGAGCTATCTCATTCAGTTCTCCTAACAACCTTATGAGGTAAGTACTATTATCCTCCCCATTTTACAGATTTAAAAAACTGGTTTAGAGGGATGACCCAAAATGACAGAGTGTGTGGCAGGGCTCAGATCCAAACCAAGGTCTATGTAGCCTCTAGACTCTACTTCTGCACGAGGAGAATGGTCCTGTATTTCCTAAAAGTCATCCTCAAAATTTACCTCTCCCTCTTTATGCCTACACTCTAGTTTATACCAACTATCCTAAGCGTACACTGCCAGAGCCTTCTGTACTTCTCTCTCAAAACACCCATCACACATATAAATTGCTTTTTTGATATTTGCCTCCCCTCAGCTCTGAGGGAGACAGAACCATGTCTGCCTTGCTCCCCATTCTATTTCTCAGGCCTAGTGGTTAGTAGTCACTTAATAGAAGTTTTTTAAAGTATTTTAAAATTCTCATAAATTCAGAATTTCCACTTTAACATACATGAAAACATTTGATGCTTACGCCTTCTGTAACAAATTCTGTATTTTAAAAGGTACATTCTTCATGACTTGAATATGAGAAAACAAGAAATTTGACTCCCTATGCATAAAATCCTTCTTATAACACATACATTTGTAGAGTCACAGAATATGACCATTAAGAAGCTATCCAGCTCAATTCTCTCGTTTTATAGATTAGGACCCAAACAATTATGTAACTAAAACAAAGTCACATAGTTAAGTATAACAGATCTGGAATCAAAAGCCTAACTTCTAGGTTACTGAACTTTTGAAGTCCACCTGTCGTTTAATTAGTTGACAGCTTTCCATTTCTAGAAATGTAAATTCAATGTTTTTGTGGTTGTGGAGGAAAAACTCTGAGCAGTAGAGGTTCAGGAAAATTAACATAGTGTGTACATTTAGAGAACTTAGAAGACTAAAAAAATACCAGAATAATATTGGCTGAGTCGTTAGGTGCATCTAATGTATTCAACATCAAAGGATAATGTAGAAAGGACCAGGTGCTTGCTGGGAGTGTTAGGAATAAATCAACAAAGGAAACATGACTTTCTTTGTAAATAGACAATTTCTTTTTCTGCCAGTTGTTTTGCATTTACCTTCCCTGTTGCTTTAGCAGTGTGACCATCCTTCCATTATGTTATATGCATTGAAGTCTTTCATACACAACCAGGACACATGATGTGGGAGCAGACTCCCTGGTTTGTCTGGCAACTAAATAGGAGCCCCATTGGTACTTGTACCAACACAAACACTCCACTGTCTGTGTTCCAAGGGCAGAGAAAGTCACAACACTCACAGAGAGCGTGCATTTTAAAAAAATGTATTTGAGAATCCCCCAGCTTCACTCACACTGTATTCCCTTAAAAAGTGAAAAGTGTCTGAATGTATGAAACTCAAACTAGACATGCATGTTACAGAATTGTAATGGTTTCTGTATCCAGATAATTCAAATTTAATTATAATCACATTTTAGAATCTATCTTTAATGATATATTTTATCATTTTTATATCTTTTAAAATTTTGTTATTTACTCTTGCAGTTATTAAAGTATGCTCCAGGCTAACAGACAAAATGGGTTCCCTGTGGCTAACTAATTTGCTAAAAGTTAAAATAGAATCAGGGGGCAATGGCTGGGTCAAGGAGTGGTCACAAACTCTATGTTCTGGGAAACACGTTGAAAAAGTGTCACAGGACCTCTTTTTCTATGATTGAGTCAAACCAGTTCTTGTCACTGCCAGGATAAACTGCCACAGGACCTCTCCTGCCCCCAGCAGTTGAAAGAAACATTTGACAGAGACTCTTGGTTTGGGGCTTGCAAACCGTTCAGTCAGGGCTTGGCTATTTCGATTATACAGAATTGAACAAGTTTGAATCCTTTATCTGTGTAAGTGAACCTGATTGAGAATCCAGACAAGAACTTTCCCTATTTAAACCAGACTCTCCCTTTGTTCTTCAGAAAGTACACTTTCACTTGTACAGGAGGCTGTGCCTCCCCAATCTGAAGATTGTTTTTAATATATAGGAAATAAAGCTCTCCTTTTTTCCTCTGTAGATATCATAGTCTTTTGTTAACAAAGTTGATTGGCATTATACCAGGCATTTTTATTTCATGTATTAGGCTGATCTGCTATAACGAAGAGACTCAAAACTTCAGTGCATTTAAAAAAAAAAAAAAAAAAGGAATTTGTGCTCTCTCATGTAACTGTCTGGAGTGTAAACCAAAAAGCATCTGAGACAGGTCTCAATCAATTTAAAAGGTTATTTTGTCAAGGTTAAGCATGTGTCTGGGAGATAGGTCTGTGCCTTTCTCCAAAAATGATTTTGAGGCATTCAATATTCAAAGGGGAAAGGTGGGCTGGAGGGGAAAGAGGAAGGATATGGAAATCCACATATTGCAAGAGAACAGGAGCAGGTAGGGGAGTAGTCTAGTCAATCATGTATGCATGCAGTGCTCAGTAAATTGGCACTTTACATAAGATGAACATACAAGGTGAACATAAGATAGCTACCTGTGGAGACATTTAACCTCTTATCTGTAGCTATCTGATTAGGAACAAAAAGAAAGCGTGACTCAGCTTTTAGCTTAATTTTTTCCTTTTGACATAATGAATTAGAGTCCCAAGTTTTATTTTCCTTTCACATTTCTTCCCCCTGTTCTTTTAAAAATCTTTTGGAGAAAAAATTTTAGAAGAAAATGAGCCTCCGGTCTTGGGTTTTCTCTGATCTCTTGTGGCCAAGACACTTTATTTCCAGACAGATAAGTCCCACATTGTTAGTAAAGCTCATTTTTAGCAAATTGTGAAGTCTCACATCCCACAAAGAAAAAAAAACAGGAAAGGAAAACAGAAAGAAAACAAACAACAACAACAAAAATCCCGGAAAACAGATACAGGTCATATTACTCTAAAGTCCATACATCAGTAGGTAGGTATGAAAATGGCTTACATATATGAATAGGTTACTTTTCTTTTCTTCCGAAGTTTAAGTTGTCTAGCTTCTGTGTTTCAGATCAGGAAAAATAGGGGGAAAGGAAAAGAAAGAAAGAAAAAATTGATAACACTATTTTGGAGACTTGTGGCCGGAAAAATTTTAGGATTCAGTCCAAATTGTACAAAATAATAAAAATTTTAAAAATTGGACAAGGTTAGAATCTAACAACAGGTTGTATTAGTCCATTTTCATGCTACTGATAAAGACATACCCGAGACTGGGAAGAAAAAGAGGTTTAATTGAACTTACAGTTCCACATGGCTGGGGAGGCCTCAGAATCATGGTAGGGGGTGAAAGGCACTTCTTACATGGTGGCAGCAGGAGAAAATGATGAAGATGCAAAAGCGGAAACCCCTGATAAAACCATCAGATCTTGTGAGACTTGTTCACTACCACAAGAACAGTATGGGGGAAACTGCCCCCATTCACATGATTCAAATTATCTCCCACCAGGTCCCTCCCATAACACATGGGAATTATGGGAGTACAATTCAGGATGAAATTTGAGTGGGGACACAGAATCAAACCACATCACAGGTGTACTATGGTTCATTTTGAAACATAAATTTTCTCTCCAATTCCCCAATTTTATTAATGACAAAATCATAGTAGGACCAATTCATTTGTAAAATAAATTTTAGTCTTATTATACTTGGCTTATTTGCATAAAATGCAGCAAGAACAATCATTTGCCACATAGTCTCTCTCCCTCTCTTTTCAAATTGGCTTTGCTGGAAACTGTTTCATAAGGAACTTTATATGATATCTTTTTAAAAGCCTCAAGCCCAGCCAAGGATTTATCTGTGTCTGCAGATGCTTGTGAATTGGGTGAATTCCCTTCTTTTTGAGGTCCCAAGAAAACCTGGAACTTCTAGGCCTGTCAGAATGTGACATTCTTTACTTAGCATGAATCAGGACCCTGTAAAGAACAAGGTGTGGGGCCAGTTTTTCTAAAGTGTTTTTTATCAGCTCTACAGGTCAGCCTCATTTTCTCAAGACAGTCTGAAAATGTCATTCCAGCCAAAGCTTGGTAAAATAACCAGTGTCTCCAATTTTGCCCTATTTTATATATATATTCTTATATATAAAAAATATATAAGAATTCTTATTGATTTTATGCAAATAAGTACATTGTCATAAATTACAAGTACTCACAAAACAGTTTCCAAATTTGGGAGGAATTAAATTGAGAGAAAAAATTGTATTTCTAATTTTTCTCATAAGAGTAGACTTTACTCAATTGTTAAAAGCTGTAAATAGCTTTAAAAAGAGAAAGTCTTCTTGACTATTGAAAACAAAACAAAAACAATCAGCAAATGTTTTCAACCAAAAAATTATAGAATATTATTTCAACCTTCTGTTAGTTCAGTTCATGAAATTATCTCCTGTTTGGTTCTGTGCTGGATCAACAATCCTGGCAAATACATCAGCTCTCCATGAGAGTCCTGGAAGTGTTTGTCTCTATTCCAATGATGCAATCTCTAAAATTATTGGAAACCTATATTTAAGAGTCCTCAGAATTCTGTAGCTGATTATAAACCACTCTATAAAAGGGTCAAAGTAAAATAACAATTGAGGATGACAAAAGTCTTACAACAGCCATGGCTAAAGACACAATTTACAAGGCAATTTGTTATGTCTGTGGCATACAACAATGTTACATAATAATTATAATTACTACTAATATTATCTTAAGACATATCAGAATCACAGGAATCTCACACAATTTTGGAACACATGCTAGTAATACAATTATATAAATGTATTATCTCTCATTTTATGTATCCAGTGTGAATGGAAACATATTTTCCAGTTTGACTTTTCCCTTTTGATTTTTATACAGCTCAATAAGTCTTAATAGTCTGGCAATACTTCAGTTGGTCATCAATCCATAATAATAATAGCTAATAACAAAAATAATAGCTACCACTTATTCACTGCTTATAGTTATGTGGGCAATTAGTATTAGGGTGTTGTTAATGGAATTTCTTAAGCATTCTGTGATTCCCAACTAAAGTATCATATCAGAGCTTATAGGCATAGCCAATCCAAAATTTTAAAATTTTACTACCAACTTTCTGTGCAATTTTCTTGTCTATTAACAAAACCACTGTTGATGCTTAATCTCAAAATGTGTCATCATTCGTTCCGAGTGGATGTGCAAAATCTAGACTAATTCTGAGTACTTGGGCTGCTGAACCTGGAGTTGGATGAAGGCTCAAACTCAAAGATATCTAGCAAGGAACTAAAGACAGAGTAAGAGCCAGCCAGGGTTGCAAACCAGAACTGGCACTGTGACAAGATGAAAGAAAAGGTTTTCAACTTTTTTACAGAAGCATTTTTCAGAATATCCATTTTGAAGAAACACTATAGCTATCCATGCTCTCTTCCTCATCCATCCCAGAAACACAATACTAACAAATTGCAGTGGATGGCATACTGGCCTATCTTAAATATATCCCCAAGTCTCGTAAGGACCTTAGAGGGGTCTCTAAAATTTGTCCCTGATGACAGTGTGTAACTTCCCCACCAGTTCTATGATGGGAGTATTATCATCAGCTCAATTTTGCAGATGTGGAAATAGAGACTCAATAAGAAAAAATAACTTGTCTGGGGGCACAAATCTAGGAAGTAGCAACCAGGGCTCAAACTTAAGGCTGCATCTCTAAAACACTAAGCTATACTTGCCCAGCTGCATGAAGCCCAAAATTTGGCAATCATCTGAGTATTCGTCATTCAGCCTTCTTTTCCAGTCAGGCACCAAGTCCTGTCCCCTCTCCCTCCTTTTCTTTCTTTCTTTCTTTCTTTTTTTTTTTTTTAGATGAAGTCTCACTCTATCCCACAAGCTGGAGTGCAGTGGCATGATCTCAGCTCACTGCAACCTCCGCCTCCTGGGTTCAAGCGATTCTCCTGCCTCAGCCTCCTGAGTAGCTGGGATTACAGGTGCATGCCACCACGCCAGCTAATTTTTTGTATTTTTAGTGGAGATGGGGTTTCACCATGTTGGTCAGGCTGGTCTTGAACACCTGACTTCGTGATTCGCCTGCCTCGGTGGATATCTTTTTATCTATATATCCTTTTTATCTTGATAATAGTTTTCCATTTGTTCTCACTTCTGTATTACTATTGCTCATAAGTTAATTCAAGAGCTTTTCATTTTTTTCCAAGATTACTCTAATTCTAATAATTACCTAATGTTGCCTTAGATTTGGTCCCACTTCTATTCCATCCTCTATATTACTGTCCAAGTGGTTTTGTTTTAATAACACAAATCTGATCTTGCCTCTTTGATGCTTAAAGCCTTCACTAGCTCTCCATGGCCTCTAAATTAAGTTTAGACTCTTTGTTTGATATAAAAGACCCTTGGAAATTTGCTCTTGCTTAGCTCCTAGTCTCATCAATCTCACCACCACTGTACAGCCCCCATATCAAAAAGGGTCACATCTCCCATCACCAAGTTAGCTCCTAGTCTCATCAATCTCACCAACCACTGTACAGCCCCCATATCAAAAAGGGTCACATCTCCCATCACCAAGCAGCTCTGGTCATGGACTTCCAAATAATTCTCTAGTTCTGTGATTAATTATCCAAAAATTTAAAGTACAAAGTCATTATCAACTATATTTAGGTAGCCATGAATATTTGTGTTTCTGTAAGTTTTTTCACAGGCAATGACGAAATATATGGAGATGCCTTTTTTCTGTCACTCTGCAAATATACCCTGCTATGAGTGACTGGGAGTTCTATTTTCTCTTTCTGCAGTGAAGTGAGTAGTGGTTTTTTAGATTGCCCTGACTTTTGGTAGGAAGAAGCATTTCCAAAATAAGCGCTATACAAAAAGTTTTTTCTTGCTCCTTAGAAGTCATTTATTTCACTGTGTGGAATTGTCAAATGTCAAACCATGACTGTGTGACTTGATATAATACATTAAAGGTAATCAAAATAGTTGCTGTCCCTCCCTTTTAGGGCCATCTTTTGTGCCCTATTCATAGCAGGCTTAGCTACATGACTTGTTGTGACCAGAAATAGAGTAGAAGTGGTGAAGCCAACTTTCAACAGAAGTTCTATGAGGCCTCATATGATCTCACAATTTCACAGTTGCAGCAATGGCTACATACAGGCTTTCTTTCCAGCCTGACTCCAAGAGAATGAGATGTGATCCAGAATTTTGCTCAATTTGAAGCTAACGTGGAATGATAGTAAGAAATAAACCTTTGTTTCTTTCTTGTTAGGCCAGAAAGATTTTGGAATTGTTTTTAACTCCAGCATATCCAGCAAAAACAGACATGGAATTGGGGCTTTGATATTTCCCTGCACCATATTCCACTATTATTTATTCACACATTCTCATCTATAATCATTGAAGCATCTTTGGTTGGCTTTCATATGCACCATAATGAAGTCTTAGCACATATCTTCAAAATTCAAAGGGGGAACATTGACTCTCCAAAGTCTCAGGTTTGAAAGGGACCTTAATGTCATTTGCCCAGTTCTCTATATAGCACTTGCACATTCTACATGATTTCCAAGACGAACTTCTGCTTAAACAACTCTGGTAGTGAGAAAGTCACTCCTTTCTCAGGAAAAGTCGTATCATTTGAGGCAGTTTGACTTGTTAGAAAACTCATCCTTAGATTTAGCCCAGAGGCGAGCAGACAAAGGGAGAGGGGAGAGAAGCATATGGCCATTGCTGGATATGGATGAGAATACTTGCATGATGCCACAAAATCACTTCAATGGCTTTTGTTAACATTACATAATCATTTCATAATCTCAACCATTCTTAGGACTTCTCACCTTTTACTTCTCTTTCTAAAGAGGGAAATTTGCTTTTCCCTTAACTTCATATAATCAGTTCTAACTCTATGGCCATATGCTTCTCTCTCCTCTCCCTTTGTCCACTTGCCTCTGGGCTAATCATTTCTGGAGCATTTGAATATTTGTCATATGTCATGATTTAAATTCTTCATCACCATAATGGTTGCTTTCATCCAAAAGCACTTGCAGTTTGCATCGTCCCTCTTAATGTGTGTATTCAGGATCAATCAGAGTAATAGAAGTATGCTTTAATACCTGGTGGAGAGTATAGACAGCCTATCATCTCCCTTTTTCTGGACTCTGTATTTCTGTTAATTCAAACTAAAACCATATCAACTTCTTTGACAATTACATCACATTATGGGAGAGAGGGTTTTTTCCTAAAGTAACATTTAAATTTTAGAAAGGGAAATAGAAACAGAAAAGAGTTGTAAATATTAATAAGACTATAATACTGGATATGGATGAGAATATTTGCATGATGCCAAATTTCCTAAAGTAAAATTTAAGTTTTAGAAAGGAAAATAGAAACAGAAAAGAGTTGTAAATATTAATAAGACTATAATACTGGATATGGATGAGAATATTTGCATGATGCCCTAAAACCACTTCAATGGCTTTTGTTAACTTTAAATGACCTTTTCATAATCTCAACCATTCTTAGTACTTCTTACCTTTTACTTCTTTTTCTAAATAACCTTTATTGACATATTCTCCTTAGAGAGGTATACACCTCCTTGCATTCTAACTAAAAAACATCTACTTCCTATTGTATTTCCTAATTTCCCTATGTAATTACTTTTTTCTTTTTTGTTTTCCTATAGCACTTTTAGATACATCTATTAAACTCACTTACCACACTGCATCATAGTTATTTACTTATATATCTATAAATATCACCATTAAGGATAGTGTCAAATTTAAAATTTTATTCCCTGCACTTTAAAAAAGATATGGCTAACACTAATTGAGTTCTTACCACATGCCACTCTACTAATCACTGTACATACACCATCTAGTTTAATGCTGATCACAACCTGTGAACTAGGTACCATTAATGTCCTCATTTTTTCTTTTTATGAGACAGGGTCTCACCCTGTCACCCATGCTGGAGTGCAGTGACATGATCATGGCTCACTGCACCCTCAACCTCCCAGGCTTAATTGATTCTCCCACCCTAGCCTGCCGAGTTGCTGGGAGTACAGGCTCACATCACCATGCCTAGCTAATTTTTGTATTTCTTACAGAGACAGGATTTTTCCATGTTGCCCAGGCTGATCTCAAACTCCTGGTATCTAGCGATCTGCCCACCTTGGCCTCCCAAAGTGCTAGGATTTACAGGTATGAGACACTGCACCCGGCCCCAGTCCTCATTTTATATATGAGCAAATGGGGCTTACAGGGGTTAATAACTTTCCCAAGGTGGCACAGACAATAAGAGGAAGAGCTGGAATTCAAACCTAGGTCTCTCAGCTTCCAGTTTGTGTACCGCAAACCCTCAGTAAAGATTTATGATTTAGGTCAAAATATTGATTTCTTAAAACTCTGAAGTCATGAATATAACAAAAATAGCTTGCTCACTAGCATTATCCACTGAAGGATAACATTCTTCAGTGTTTATTGCTCTCAAACAAGTTAAGGCCCTACCCCCAAGTCCTGCACATCCCTTGTCAGGGTGCTGGTGGTTCCTGTCCCCTGATTTTCCACTATTACTGCTACTGCTGCTGCTGCTGCTGCTGCTGCTGCCAGTCTCTGCTCCACCTCCTGGGGGCCTGGATCAGCTGCTTCTGCCTCCAACACTATCATTGTCCTGTTCCCAATTTTGTTGGTTCCTCCTCTTAGAGTATAGGCAAGTCGATCTATTCAAAATATTTCTTTTATTTAAGACTCAGTTCTCACATCTGTGATATTTACCTCAAAGTGAATGAGTGAGTGAGTGTGTGTGTGTGTGTGTGTGTGTGTGTGTGTGTGTTTAGACGGTGCAGGGAGGATGGGGAGTGTTGGGGATGGGAAAGAAAGGAGGAGTAAGGGCACATAAATTAAAATAAGTAGGACTACCAGTTACTTCCTTATTACTCAGTTTCTGGAGGAAGGTAAAAAGGCTAGACGAGCACCCACCCCTGTTCCCCTAATATTTTGTTACAGTAACTTCAAAAAAAAAATGTGTTTTTAAAATCTATGCTAATGAATTAAATTTTTATTTTATGTCTTTCCACAGAAATATGCCATGTTCTGATAGCAGCTCACAAAATATTAAGTGGAATAAAATAGAACTTACCATTTATTGTTTATTGGGTTAATAGCTTTATATACACTGAAAGGTAGGAAAAGATGGAGAGGAATATTTTGAATGACTTAAATGGTTAGCATAGAAAAGAAGTGGCCATAGCCAAGCAAATTTATTTAGGAACTCCCCAAGGCAAAGGGATTAACCCAAGAGACAATAGAGAAACTGGCAGGGATTAGAACTGTTTCAGAATGAATGTTTGTGTCTCCCGCCAAATTAATATGTTGAAACCCCAATCCTTAGTGTTGTTGTGGGGCCTCTAAGGAAGTAAGTAAGATTAAATGAGGCCACACAGGTAGGGCCCAGATCCGATAGGATTAGTGTCCATATAAGAGACACCAGAGGTCTTATGTGCTCTCTAGATAGATAGATAAATAGATAGATAGATAGATAGATAGATAGATAGATAGATAGATAGATAGATAGATAGATAGATATCCTATCTGTGTGCACATACTGGAGGAAAGACCATGTGAGGACATAGTGAGAAAGTGACAAGGGAAACCTTCATGCAAGCCAAGAAGAGAACACTTACTAGGAACCAAATTGGTAGATATCCAAGTTCAAGGTTCTGGCTTGAACTTTTATCTTGGACTTTTAGACTCCAGAAATGTGAGAAAATAAATTGCTGTTGCTTCAGCCATGCAGTATATGGTATTTTGTTATGGCAGCCCAGGCGACTAATACAAGGACCTAGAGAGTGTCAAGAAGTAGCAGCAAGGACCAAATATGTGCATCCTAAGGCAAGCAATCACTAACACAAAACTACAGCATCACTGAAAAACTCCAGGGTCAGTAGAGACCACTGGGAAAAAAACAGAAACCTAAAATTTTGGAATAAGACTCCTTATTCCAAAGGGATAGGGAACCAAAGCAATTTACATACTGGGAGTAGGGGCTTAGGGAGCCAAGGCAATTTACATATAGGGAGTGGGGGCTTAGGGAACCAAAGCAATTTACATACAGGGAGTGGAGGCTTAAGGAACCAAGTCCCCTTATTCTAAAGGGATAGGGAACCAAGCCTCCTTATTCCAAAGGGATAGGGAACCAAACCAATTTACATACAGGGAGTGGGGGCTTAAGGAACCAAAGCAATTTACGTACAGGGAGTGGGGGCTTAACTTAATTGTAAACATTTATAGACTACTTTTTACATGCCAGAGACTTAATGTATAGCAGTGTGACATTTATAGTCAAGCAGTAAAGTCGTCATTATTTCTATGTAAGTGAACTTAACTTGCTCATCATCTCCCCATTTATGCTCTGCAGAGAACAGCACATCCAGTATTATAACACATAGGTTCCCTGCCACGTGAAGCAAGGGCTATTACAGTGGGAAAGGCCAGATGGAAGCCACTAGAACTGTCTCTACCAGGGGAAATAGTAAACCAAAAGCAACACCATATCCCTGGAGGGATTGCAGAGATTAGTGCCATGATCAAGCACTTGAAGGATGCAGGGGTGGTGATTCCTTCCAAATATTCATTCAACTAACTTATTTGGCCTGTGCAGAAGACAATTGGAACATGGAGAATGACACTGAATTGTCGTAAGGTTAAACAGATGATAATTGCAGTTGCAACTGTTGTATTAAGTTGGTGCAAAAGTAGTTGTGGCTTTTGCCATTAAAAGTAATGGCAGTCAGGAGTGGTGGCTCACACCTGTAATCTCAGCACTTTGGGAGGCTGAGGCGGGCAGATCACCTACGGTCAGGGGTTGGAGACCAGCCTGGCCAACATGGTGAAACCCTGTCTCTACTAAAAATACAAAAATTACCCTGGGTGCGGTGGCTCACACCTGTAATCCCAGCACTTTGGGAGGCCGAGGTGGGAGGATCACCTGAGGTCAGGAGTTCAAGAGTAGACTGGCCAACATGGTGAAACCTTGTCTCTACTAAAAATACAAAAATTAGCCGGGTGTGGTGGCGGGCACCTGTAATCCCAGCTACCAGGAGGCTGAGGCAGGAGAGTCATTTGAACCCGGGAGGCAGAGGTTGCAGTGAATAGAGAATGTGCACTCAGCCTGGGTGACAGAGCAAGGCTGTATCTCAAAAATAAAATTAAAAAAAATAAAAATTAAAAGTAATGGCAAAAACCACAATTAAAAGTAATGGCAAAAACCACAGTTACTTTTGCACCAACTGAATACCAGGTGTGGTTTTACAGCATGAATGAATTAACACATACCCTGGTACCTGGTATGCAGCTATTCATCTAGCAAATGACTTTTTCTCTATTCTTGTCATTAAGACCCACTAGAAGCAGTTTTCTTTCAGCTGGCAAGGCCAGTCACACACCTTCACTGTCCTACCTCAGGGATTTCTCAACTCTCCAGCCCTATGCATAATTTACATTGCAGGGATGTTGATTGCCCTTCCCTTCCACAAGATATCACATTGGTCCATTATATTGATGGCATTATGTTGATTGGACTTAGTGAGCAAGAAGTAGCAACTCCTCTAGACTTACTGGTAAGATATTTATTTGTTAGCAAGTGGGGAATAATCTGACAAATATTCAGGGACTTTCTAATGGGGGGGGGCTCCAGTGGTGTGGGGCATGGCAAGACATCTCTTCTAAGATAAAGAATAAGTTCTTGTATCTAGCCCCTCCTACAACCAAAAAAAGGGGCACAATGCCTCGTGGGCCTCTTTGGATTTTAGAGACAGCATTGTGATGGTTAATACTGAGTGTCAACGTGATTGGATTGAAGGATACAAAGTATCGATCCTGTGTGCCTCTGTGAAGGTGTTCCCAAAGGAAATTAACATTTGAGTCAGTGGGCTGGGAAAGGCAGACCCACCCTTAATCTGGGTGGGCACAATCTAATCAGCTGCCAGCACAGTTAGAATATAAGCAGGCAGAAAAATGTGAAAAGAGAGACTCCCAGCCTACATCTTTCTCCTGTGCTGCATGCTTCCTGCCCTCCAACATTGGACTCAAAGTTCTTCAATTTTGGAACTCGGACTGGCTTTCCTTGCTCTTCAGCCTACAGACAGTCTATTGTGGGACCTTGTGATCATGTGAGTTAATACTTAATAAATTCCCCTTTATATATATGTCTATTCCATTAGTCTGTCCTGCTAGAGAACCCTGACTAATACAAACAAGTTCCTCATTTTGGTGTGTTACTCTGGCCCATTTACCATGTGACCTGAAAAGCTGCTCATTTTGAGTGGATCCCAACACAGAAGATCAAAATAGGTCCAGGTCGCTGTGCAAGCCTCAGGGAAACTTAGGCTATATGATCCAGCAGATCCAATGGTGCTTAAAGTGTCAGATAGTGATGCAGTTTGGAGCCTTCAGTAGATCACTATAGGCAAATTTCAATGCAGACCCTTAGAATTTTGCAAAAAGTCCTGCCATCCTTCACAAATAACTAATTTACTTTTGAGAAACAGCTCTTGGCCTTTTACTAGGTCTTAGTAGAGACGAAATACTTAACTATGGGTCACCAAATTACTGTACAACCTGAGCTGTCCACCATGAACTGAGTTATCACCAAGCCATAAAGTTGGGCATACACAGTAGTGCTCCATCATCAAATGGAAGTTGTATATATGTGATGAGGCCCAAGATAGCCTTGAAGGCACAAGTAAGTTATATGAAGAAGTGTCCTAAATACCCACGGTCTCCACTCCTGCTACACAGCCTTCTCTCTCCCAACCTGCACTATGACCTCATAGGGAGGTCCTTATGACTACATGACACAGAAAAGGGTGCAAACCTGGTTTAGAGATGGTTCTTCAGGATATGCAGGCACCACCCCAAAGTGGATAGCAACACTACAGCTCCTTTCTGGTACATACCTGAAGGGCAGTGGTTAAAGGAACCCTTCCTGGTGGGCAGAACATCAAGCAGTGTACCTTGTTTTCACTTTGCTTGAAAGGAGAAATGGCCAGACATGTGATTATATATTGATTCATTGGCTTTTGCCAATTGTTTGGTTGAAGAGGCAGAAACTTTGAAGAAACATAACTGGAAAGTTATTGACAAGAAAACTTGTAAAAGAGGTATATGGGTAGACTTCTCTGAATGGGCAAAAAACCATGAAGATGTTTGTATTAGTCTTTTATCATGCTGCTAATAAAGACATACTTGAGACTGGGTAATTTATAAATGAAAGAGGTTTAACTTACAGTTCCACATGACTGGGAAGGCCTCACAATCATGGCAGAAGACTAATGAGGAGCAAAGTCACGTCTTACACGGCAGCAGACGAGAGCATGTGCAGGGGAGCTCCCCTTTATAAAACCATCAGATCTTGTGAAACATATTCACTATTACAAGAACAGCATGGGAAAAACCCACCTCCACGATTCAATTACCTTCCACCAGGTCCTTCCCACAGCAGTTGGGGATTATTACAATTCAAGGTGAGATTTCCATCAGGATACAAAGCCAAACCATATCATTTGGCCCTTCCCAAATCTCATGTCCCTTTCACATTTCAAAATACAATCATGCCTTCCCAACAGTCCTTCAGAGTCTTAACTCATTTCAATATTAACTCAAAAGTCCACAGTCCAAAGTCTCATCTAGACAAGGCAAGTCCTTTCCGCCTGTGAACCTGTAAAATCCAAAGCAAGTTACTTACTTCCCAGATACAATGGGGATACACACATTGGGTAAATACATCTGTTCCTAATGGGAGACATTGGCCAAAACAAAGGGACTACTGGTCTCATGCAAGTCTATAATCCAATAGGGCAGTCATTAAACCTTGAAGTTCCAAAATTATCTCTTTTGACTCCATATCTCATATGCTGATACAATAAGTGGGTTCCCATGGCCTTACGCAGCTCTGCCCCTGCAGCTTTGCAAGGTACACCTCCACTTCTGACTGCTTTCACAGACTGGCATTGAGTGCCTGTGGCTTTTCCTGGTGCACAGTGCAAGCTGTCAACGGATGTACCATTCTGGGGTCTGAAGGACAGTGACCCTCTTCTCATAGCTCCACTAGGCAGTACAACCCTACATTTCCCTTCTGCATTGCCCTAGCAGAGGTTCTCCATGAGGGCCCTGCTCCTGCAGCAAACTTCTGCCTGGATGGACATCCAGGTATTTCCATACATCCTCTGAAATCTAGGCAGAGGTTCCCAAACCTCAATTCTTGACTTCTGTGTACCCACAGGCTCAACACCAGGTGGAAACTGCCAAGGGTTGGGGCTTGCACTCTCTGAAGCCACGGCCTGAGCTGTATCTTGCCCCCTTTTGGCCACTGCTGTAGCTAAAGCAGCTGGGACACAGGGTACCATGTCCTGAGGCTGCATAGAACAGGGCAGCCCTGGGCTGGGTCCAAAAAACCACACTTCCTTCCTAGGCCTCTGGGCCTGTGATGGGAGGGGCTGCCATGAAGACCTCTGGCATGCCCTGGAGATATCTTCCACATTGACTTGGAAATTAACATGCAAATGTCTGCAGTTGGCTTGAATTTCTCCCCAGAAAATGAGTTTTTACTTTCCTATTGCATCGTCAGGCTGCAAATTTTTCAAACTTTTATGCTCTACTTCCTCTTGAATGTTTTGCCGCTTAGAAATTTCTTCCACCAGATACCCTAAATCATGTCTCTCAAGTTCAAAGTTCCACAGATCTCTAGGAAGATCCAAACTTTTCCACATTTTTCTGTCATCTTCTGAGCCCTCCAAACTTTTCCAACATCTGCTTGTTACCCAGTTCTAAAGTTGCTTCCACATTTTTGGGTATCTTCACAGTAGCACCCCACTTTACCAGTACCAACTTACTGTATTGGTCTGTTCATATGCTGCTAATAAAGACATATCCAAGACTGGGTAATTTATAAAAGAAAGAGGTTTAATGGGCTCATAGTTCCACAAGGCTGGGGAGGCCTCACAATCATGGTGGAAGGTGAATGAGGAGCAAAGTCACATCTTACATGGCAGCAGGAAAGAGAGCATTTGCAGGGGAACTCCCCTTTATAAAACCACGAGATCTTGTGAAACTTACTATCACAAGAACAGCACAGGAAAAACCTGCTCCCATGATTCAATTACCTCCTACTGGGTTGATCCCATGATGAATGGGGATTACTACAATTCAAGGTGGGATTTCGGTGGGGACTAAAAGCCAAATCATATCAATATTTGTGTCCATGTGAATGCTAATCCAAGTGTTACTCAGCAGTGGAGAAGATGACATGTCAGCCTCTTTCTCCAGCCACTACTGTCATTGTCCAATGGACTCATGAACAAAATAGCTATTGTGGCACAGATGGAGGTCATGCATGGACTAGGCAACATGGGCTTCCACCCACAAAGACTACTCGGCTGCAGCCACTGCTGAGTGCCCAATATGCCAGCATCAGGTACCAACACTGAGTCTCTGATATGGCACCATTCTCCCATGGTAGTCAGTCAGCTACCTGGTGGCAAGTTGATTCCATTGGACTACTTTCATAGCAGAAGAGGCAGTAGTTTGTTCTTACTGAAATAGACATGTACCCTGGATACAGATTTGCCTTTCCTGGATGCAGTGCTTCTCTCAAGACTACCATCCATCCATTCATTCATCTATGGACTTATAGAATGACTTATCAACCATCATGGTATTGCACACAGAATTTCTTCTCATCAAAGAACCCTCTTCACAGCAAAAGTAGTACAATAATGGGTCCGTGCTCATAGAATTCACTGGTCTTAACCATATTCTGCTCCATCCTGAACAGCTGGTTTGACAGAACTGTAAGATGGCCTTTTGAAGACTCAGTTATAGCACCAGCTATGTGGCAATGACTTGCAGGGATGGATCAAGGTTCTCCAGAAGGTTATATATGCTCTGAGTCAGTGTCCAATATATACTGCTGCTTCTCCTGTAGCCAGGATTTAAGGTCCAGGAATCAAGGAATGGAAATGGAAGTAGCACCACTCTCTATTACTCGTAATGACTCACTAGCAGAATTTTAGCTTTCTGTTCTTGTTCTCTTATGCTCTGCTAGCCTGGTGGTCTTAGTTTCAAAGGCAGAAATGCTTTTATCAAGAGACAAAACAATGATTCCACTGAGATGGAAGGTTAAGACTGCCACCTGGATGTTTTGGACTCCTCACGCTTCTGAATCAGCAAGCAAAGAAGGGATTATCTCTGCTATTTGGGATGATTGATTCTAACTACCAAGGGGAAATTGTACTGCTAATCCACAAAGAAGGTAAGGAAGAGTATGTCTGGGACACAGGAGATATCTTAGAGCATCTCTTAGTCTTATTATGTCCTGTGATTCATTTCAATGGAAAATTACCACAGCCAGTTCAGGCAGAACTATGAATGGTCTGGACCCTTCAGGAATGAAGATTTGGATCATTTCAGGTAAAGAACCACAACTGCCTGAGGTGCTGGCAAAGGGAATACAGAATGAGTAGTGGAAGAAGGTAGTTATATATGCCAAAACTATGACCACATATAATTGTCATGAGTATTCCTCATTTTTGTATGAATATGTGTGTGTATCTTTGTTTTCCTCTACCCCTTATTCCTTTCTTATGTAATATAGATGTATTAACTTACTATCTTAATATTTTGGCATTCTTAATTTTACATCATAGTGTTTAAGTTATGGGATACCAAGGAGAAGAGCAAACACCACTCAAGGATTTTACCTCCTCTTCTGGGGAAGGGGTCAGTACATTTTCAGTTGCACTCAGGGTAGTTGCATCATGCTAGGTGGTATTATGACCTTGTTATTGTCTTCATTTGGAGATAAAGTATGATCTAAGGAGATGTGTATTGGTGCCAAATTGACAAGTGATGGATTGTGGTGGTTAATTTTAAAGTCAACTTGACTTGGACTCAGGGTGCCCAGGTATGTGGTTAAATATTGTTCTGAGTGTGTCTGTGAGGGGATGTTTCTGGGTGAGATTAGTGTTTAAATCAATAGACTGAGTAAAGCAGATTGCCCTCCCCAATTTGGGTGGACCTCATCTAATCCATTGGAGGTCTAAATAGAACAAAAGGAGGAGTAAGGGAGAATTTGCTCTCACTGTCTGCCTGCTTGAATTGGAACACTGGTCTTCTGCCTTTAGATTTGGACTTACACCATTAGCTCTCCTAGTTCTTGGGCCTTCAGACTAGAGCTATAACTACAGCACTGACTTTCTGGGGTTCCTAACTTGCAAACAGCAGATCATGGGACTTGGCCTCAATAATCACATGAACCCATTACACACACATACACACACACACACACAGTTGGTTTTGTTTCTCTGGAGAACTGTGACTAATACAAAAATTGGGGTAATTTCTCATTCACTTCAGGATATGGATTGACTCATTTTCATGTTCAAACCCCCTCAGTCTCTCCATCCCTCTCAAGGATTTTCTTCTCACTTTTCTCCCTTCAATAGTGTCTGGACACAGCAGAAAAATCCTGAATCTACCAAATTATAGTTATGTGACCCTAAATTTTCTGTACCTCATTGTCTCTTCTTTAAAATAGAGATAATAATACTACCAACTTTGTAGGTTGCTAGGAGAATTAAATGACATAAAGCATGTAAATACTTAGATCAGGTTCTGGCAATATAATAAATGCTCAATATATATTAGCCATCATCGTTATAGTAGAAGAGGGGCTTGCAAACTGTAGGTCATGAGACTTCTCAGCCTCCGTAAAGGGAGGAGGCCCAGGGGGCTTCTGGCTTTTAAAAGCAATACTGGTCCTTACTTGCTTCTACTGAGGAGAAGCTTGTTCTTTGGTGTCTGGGAGTAAGTGGGACTGGGTGATTACTCCAGGCATCACCTTGGCTCTCATGGGCTTGCTGATTATTTCAGGCTTAGTTGAATCCTCCATCTGGTTTCCTGTTTCAGGTGTTCTACCTGTGACTTTTATTACAGGGCTTCCTTGCCTCCTCCTATAGTGACTCCTTGGTAAATACACTGACTTTTAATTATCATCTATTTTCTATATTATTTTTCCAGAGGAGCTAATATCACCTTCTTAATTCTGCCCTATTCAATATTTATCTTTTATACTATCTATGCTCTAAGTCCTAAAGCCTCTGGTTTTAGTGGTCCAAATCAAATCTTTTTAGAAATTAAAACAACTTTTCTCTCAAGCCCTGGGCTTTGCAAATCAAAAACTCTTTAGTTTCATACTGTATGCCTGCTGGCTAGGATTTCCAGTACTATGTTGAATAGAAGTGGTGAGATTAGGTATCCTTGTCTTGTTCCAGTTCTCAGAGGGAATGCTTTCAACTTTTCCCCATTCATTATTATGTTGGCTGTATGTTTATCATAGATGGCTTTTATTACATTGAGGTATGTTCCTCATATGTTGATTTTGCTGAGTGTTTTAATCGTAAAGGGATGCAGAATTTTTAAAAAATGCTATTTCTGCATCATGTGATTTTGTTTTTAATTCCGTTTATGTGGTGTATCACATTTATTGATTTGTGGATGTTACACCATCCTTGCATCCTGGTATGAAATCCACTTGATCATGATGGATTATCTTTTTGTTACACTGTTGGATTCAGTTAGCTATTATTTTGTTGAGGATTTTTGCATCTGTGTTCATCAGAGATATTGGTCGGTAGTTTTCTTTTTTGTTGTTGCTGTTATGTCCTTTCCTGTTTGATATTAGGGTGATACTGCTTTGTAGACTGATTTAGAGGAGGATTCCCTCTTTCTCTGTCATGTGTAACAGTGTCAATAGGATTGGTAGCAATTCTTCTTTGAATGTCTGGTGGAATTCGGCTGTGATTCCATCTGGTCCTGGACTTCTTTTGTTGGTATTATTTTTATTACCATTTTAATTTCGCTGCTTGTTGTTGGTCTGTTCAGGGTTTCTAATTCTTCCTGATTTAAGTTAGGAGGGTTGTATCTTTCCAGGAATTCATCAGTCTCCTCTGGTTTTCTGGTTCGTGCATGTAAAAGTGTTCATAGTAGCCCTGAATGATCTTTTATATTTCTGTGGTGTTAGTTGTAATATCTCCTGTTTTGTTTCTAATTGAGCTTATTTGGATCTTCTTTTCTGGTTAATCTTGCTAATGGTCTATTGATTTTATTTATCTTTTCAAAGAACTAGCATTTTGTTTCATTTATCTTTTCTATTTTTTATTTTAATTTCATTTAGTTCTGCCCTAATCTTATTTCCTTTCTTCTGCTGGGTCTGGGTTTGGTTTGTTCTTGTTTCTCTAGTTGCTTGAGGTGTGACCTTAGATTGTTCATTTGTGCTCTTTCAGACTTTTTGATGTAGGCATTTAAGGCTATCAACTTTCCTCTTAGCACTGCCTTTGCCGTATCCCAGAGGTTTTAATAGGTTGTGTCAATACTATCATTCAGTTGAAAGAATTTTTAAATTTCCCTCTTGATTTCATTGTTAAACCAAAGATCATTCAGGATTAGGTTATTTAATTTCCACGTATTTGCATGGTTTTGAAGGTTCCTTTTGAAGATTCCTATGATTTTTGAAAGAAAATCATAGACAACACAAACAAATGGAAACACATCCCATGCTCATGGATGGGTAGAATTAATATTGTGAAAATGACCATGCTGCCAAAAGCAGTCTACAGACTCAATGCAATTCCCATCAAAACACCACTATCATTTTTCACAGAAGTAGAAAAAAAACCGTACTAAAATTCATATGGAACCAAAAAAGAGCCTGCAGAGTCAAAGTAAGACTAAGCAATCCAATTAAATGTATTTCATTTAATCCCCTGGAATAAAAGTGTATTCCCAGTTTTATTCCACGTTGGTCTGAGATAGTACTTAATATAATTTCAATTTTCTTAAATTATTTAGACTTGTTTTGTTGCCTATCATATGGTCTATCCTTGCTTTGTCATATTACCAGAATTGTTTTTCTGGTTCCTTCTCATTTGGGTAGGCTATGTCAGAAGGAAGATCTGGAGCTCAAGGCTGCTGTTCAGATTCTTTTGTCCCACACAGTGTTCTCCTGATGTAGCACTCTCCCCCTTTTCCTAGGGATGTACCTTCCTGAGAACTGAGCTGTAGTGATTGTTATTTCTTTTCTGGATCTAGCCACCCAGCAGGGCTACCAGGCTACAGGCTGGTACTGAGCGTTGTCTGCACCAGTGATATGATGTGAACTGTCTTCAGGTCTCTCAGCAATGGATACCAGCCCCTGCTCTGGTGGAGGTGGCAGGGGGTGTGAAATGGACTCTGTGAGGTTCCTTAGTTTTAGTTGTTTAATGCACTATTTTTGTGCTGTTTGGCCTCCAGCCAGGAGGTGGCACTTTCAAGAGAGCATTAGCTGTGGCAGTATAGGAGGGATTAGGTGGTGGGTGGAGCCCTAGAACTTCCAAGAGAATATGCCGTTTGTCTTCAGCTACCAGAGTGAGTAGAAAAGGGCCATCAGGTGGCGGCAGGGTTAGGCATGTCTGAGCTCAGACTCTCCTTGGGCAGGGCTCGCTGTGACTGCTGGTAGGGGGATGGGGATGTGGTTTCCAGGCAATGGAGTTATGTTCCCAGGAGGATTATGGCTGCCTCTACTGTGTCATGCAGGTTATCATAGAAGTGGCGGAAAGGTCTAACCCAGCTCCACACAACCAGAAAGGCCAGTCTTACTCCCACCGTGCCCCTCAAACAGCACTGAGTCTGTTTCCAGGCAGTGAGTGAGAACTTGCCCCAGGCTACCAGCCTCCCAGCTGAGAAAGTAAGCAGGGCTTTCCCACTTCCTTGCCTATGGAGTCTGCACACAAGATTCACACCCTCCCCCAAATTCTGGCCAGGAAAATTCGTGTTCAGTTGGAATTGTTACAAAGTTCACCTGGAAGTTTCTTTCTCCCTATGGTCTTTTCCCAGTGCCTCTGGCAGCCCTCCCCAAGGACTCCTGTGAAAAACGTCAGAAACAGCTTTGCTGGGGACCCAGAGAACCCACAGGGCTTTTCCCGCTGCTTCCTCTACCCCTGTGTTCCGCTAGGCTCTCTAAATTGACTTAGCTCCAGGTAAGGTCAAATCCTTCTACCATGATCTAGACCTTCAGGTTTTCCAGTGAGGGTGTATGTTCGGGAGTGGACAATTCCCCTTTTCTCATATTCACAGTTTGGGCACTCAGAGTATTTGGGCTGTCTTCAGGTCCTGCAGGAGCAATCCGCTTCCTTCAGAGGGTCTGTGGATTTTCTTGGTTTTCCTGGTATATTCCTGCAGTAGTTCTGGAGCGAAAGTTCACGATGTGAGTCTCAACACGCTGCTCTGTCTGTCTGAGTTGGAGCTGCAGTTTAGTCCTGCCTCCATTTTCCCCTCAGGTTTTTTAGCCCAGGCCCAAATCTATTCCTCGGGAACTTAGATTGCCTCTGAATTCTGTAGGGCATTACTACGTTCTATTTCATTGATGACACCATGCTGACTGGTCTAGTAAGCAAGAATTAGAAATTTGTTAAATAAATGACTGTCAGGTGTTAGGAAATAAATCCATACAAATTCAGAGAGCTGACATTTTAGTGAAATTTCTAATTTTCCAGTAATCTGGGACACGTTAAGCTATTCCTTGCAAGGTTAAGGACAAGTTGTACATGGCCCCTCTCACTATAAAGAAAGAAGCATAAAAATTTGTAGACCTCTTTGGATTTGGGAGGTAATAGACATTCTCATTTGAATGTACTATTGCAGCCCATTTACTGAGTAAATGTAAAAGTTGCCAGTTTTGAGTAGGGTGCAGATGAAATGGAAACCCTAGAAATGACTAGGTTGCCATGCAAACTGCTCTGCCCCTTAGGTCATGTGACCCAGAAGATATGATGGTGTTCATAGTGCATGTAACAGACAGGGATGCTGTTTGGAGCCTTTGGTAGGTGCCTATAAGTGAATGAAAATGCAATAATTAAGATTTTGGAGTATATCTATGCCACTCTCTGCATATAACTATGCTTCTTCCAAAACACAGCTCTGGTTTGCTGCTAGGTCCTAGTATAAAATGAACATTGATTTTGCATCGGCCATAAAGTAACATTCAACCTGAGTGCCCATCAGGAATTGATTGTTTTCTAATTTATAGGTCATAGCACTTGATGTGCACAATATCATCCCACCATAAAACAGAAATGGTATATATGAGACTGGTCTTGAAAAGGTCCTGAAGATATAAGTAAGTTGCAGGAGCAAGTATCCCAGATAACCATGACTCCTATTCTTGCTACAGTTCCTCCTTCCCTTTATGGGGCATTCCCTATAGCCAGTTAACTTAGGAGGAAAAAAGTTTGATTTATATAGGGTACTCCATGCTGCACATGCTGCACATCCAGAAAAATATTCATTTTGCCTGGAATAAGAGATGGTCAGAGGTATAAATGTATAGTAAGTCATGAGCAGTGACTAATGGTTTAGCCAGATGGTCAGAGAATTGGTAAGAACACAATTGGAAAACTGGTGACAAAGAGGTCTAGAGAAAATGTATACAGATATCTGTCTCTAAAAGTAAAGATATTTGTGTCCCAGGTGAATAAGGAACAAACTCAGAAGAAAAAGTTCTTCACAATCAAGTGGACATGATGACCAATTATGTGTCTATCAGTTGCCCTTTCTCCCTAGCTAGCCATCTCATCCTTGCTTAATGCAATAATGACAAAATGTCCAAGGCAGCAAGAAAGGAGGTTATGTATTTATTTGGCAACACAAACTTCTAATCACAAAAACTAAGTGCCCAACCTACCAAAAGCAAAGACTAACACTGAGCCCCCAATATGGTACCATTACTCACAGGAGTCAAAGAGACTCCTGGTTGATAATATTGCCTACTTCCATTATGGAAGATGGAGCCCTTTGTTCTCACAATAATGGACACTTATTCTAAATGCAGACTTGCCTTCCCTCCTTACAGTGGTTCTGCCAAAGCTACTATCTATGAACTTATAAAATGTCCTATTCATCATGATCATTTTCCACACAGCATTGCATCTCACCAAAGAGCTCATTTTGTAGCAAATGAAGTGAAGTAGATAGAGTACAAGGATTCACTAGTGTTACCATGTACTCCATCACCTGAAGTTATCTGGCCTAATAAAATGATGGATTAGCCTTTCGGAGTTAGCCTTAAAGTTCCAGCTAGATGGCAACATCTTGCCAAGTTGGCGTTATATCCTATAGGATGCAGTGTACATTCTAAACACACAAATGAATGTGACCAATAAGTGCTCTTTTTCCCATTTTCAAGAATTTACAGGTCTGGGAATCAATGGATTGAAATGGAAATGTTTATTGTTAATATTACCTCTAATTTGGGCTAGCATTTGGATAAGTGAGGCACTCACTTGGGGTGCAAAATTTAAGAGAGTATGAGAAAACTTAATAATCAAGACAAATTATATTTTAATGGAATAGTTTTAAAAATCAAAACTAACACAAAAATCATGATGGAAATATACAAAAATTTTAAATAATGGCAGGCTGTTGTATGTTTGCTTATGACTCTGTTATTTTGCAAGGGAAAAAGTCATTTCCAATCAGCCAGTTTCTAGGCCTATGCAGCCATCACATCTCACTCTAGGCATTTATGAGAGTTGACAATGCCATGCAAACAGATTAGGTAAACCAGGGCTACATATATAGTCATGCTTTTTCATTATATAGCTTTTTTTAAACATTTTACATTTGTTTCAAAATATGGATAATATTTTGACAAGTATATATACAGGCGCATATTTTTCCTTTTTCTGCAGGCACTGTCCTTTGTGATCCTTTACAAAAATTTTCACTTCCTGTCTCCATCTCCATGACTTAGGGCTCTGCTACTCTAGAGTTTTTAGTTCCCAAGTGTGGTATATTTCCATCAGGGGACACAGCAGTTGTTCCATTAAACTAGAAATTGAAATTGCTGCATGTCTACTTGGGGCTCCCATGTCTGTGAATCAACAAAGAAAATTGTTAATGTATTCTGAGGTATTGATTCTAACTACCAAGGGGACATATTGTTGCTCCTATACAATGGGGTAAGGAGGAGGATGTGTGAAATTCAGGCGATCACTGGAAGCAACTCATAACACTTTCATGTACTGTGATAAAAGTCACAGGAAATCACTATTGTTATGCTACAACTGGCAAGACCCTCAACATTATGCTAATTAAAAGAAGTCAGATGCAAAATATCATATATTGTATAATTTCATTTATATGAAATGTCCAGAGAAGGCAAATCTACAGAGTCAGGAAGTAAATTAATAGCTGCTTAGCTCTAAAGGTAGGAATGGGGATTGTTTCCAAAGGGACATGAAGGAGTCTTTTTTGGGATGATGGAAACTTTCTATAACTGAATTCCAATGATAGTTAAACAATTCTGCACATTTACTAAAAAGTATTGAATTGTACACTTAAAATGAATGAATGTTATGGCATGTGAATTATATCTCAACAAAGCTATTTTAAATAAGCCAACGGAAAACTACAACAACTTAAAGTAAGCAGGGCTGCTACTGTCCAAAATTTGGACAGCAGGATTTTTTTTAAGCTGCCAATTTTGTGTTCTAAAGTTTGAGTGAACCATCAAAAAAGGAACCAGTTGCAGGGTTTGTAGAGGGCAAATGTGTAACAAAAGAAGATAATTATAGATAGCAGCTACAACTATGTGAGCAGTTGTAGAAATGAATACAATAATACTTATGAATATTTCTTCATTATATTGATGTGAATATCTTTGTGTATATATTAACCAATCTTTCCCCTTTCCCATTTCCCTATTGTCTAACATAAGATATATTAATAACAGCTAGGTAGATATCTCATAATTTAAGTTATAGGATATCAAAAGTGCATATAATTCACCTAGAAGAGAATAAATATGGTCCAAAATGTGTAAAAGGAATTTGTATCTTTTTAGAGAGAGTAGTTGTGTGGTTTGGACTATGTAAGGGATGCTTATACCATGCCAGATGGAAGCTTGATTTTGCAGTTTTCTTTACTTGGCCAGTAAGTATTAAGAAGTATATATGGATGCCAAGTTGAAAGGGGATGAGCAGTGGTGGCTTTTCACTGTTTCAGCTTAGCTAAATTGGATCTGTGATTCATATAATTCTTTTTCCTATGTTGTCCCAGGTTACGGTTGGCCAGAAGAGAAATTTGTGCAAAATTTGGACAGCACAATTTTTTTTAAGTTGACATTTTTGTGTTTTAAAGTTTGGTGTAGGGTGCCAGACACTGTGACAGCTCACACTTGTTACTGATCTTCTAGTTGACCTTGGTGTGGAGTGCCACCAGGGTCCACAGCTTTTCCAGCTCACTCCAGATCTCACTGTCCTGGGCCAGGTATACGTAAAGTTCCATGGCAGTGAGAACTAGATTCTCTAGCAGGTTTGTCACACCATTGAGGTTCCAGTTGTCCTCGTAGGTTCCACTTTATTTTCATGGATTCCATCACTACAGTTTGAGTTTGCCCTTGTTCTCTCTCAGTTCTCATCCAGCACTCTTCACCTGCCAGCCTAGCTAACCTACAGCAACTTCAGGCTGAACTCCAGGCACAAGGCCACACAGACTTTTTGACTAGCTCCCACACTTGTGTAAGGTCTAATCCCTGTATAAACACTTTTTTCTGTATAACTCTTAGTGACTTTTATTCTCTGAATGAACATTTGATACAGAAGCTAGGCAACAATGCTGGCAAGAGGTAACCAACATTTTAATCTAGTGTTTATTTTACATCTTACGCTGTGCTAAGTATTTTGCATGACTAACCCCATTTTAATCTCTGCAGAAATATCACAAGGTTAGCACTATTTTCCCCCATTTTGCTGATGAGGGAAATGAGGATTAGAAAGTTTTGAAAAAGAAATGCAGAGCATCTTATCCAGCATGAGGACCGACCCTGAAAGCAGTGTCTGTATCTTTGTCTCCAGCACTCCAGCTCTGTATCTGTGCTTCACCCATCTGCGCATTTCTCTCTTCATTTTCTCCTGTTAGTAGATTCCAACTACGTCTGAAATTTACAACTAGACGCAGTCCATGATTATGTGTTTTAGGAGGCTTACTTTGTCATAGAATACTTAACCTAGCTACCCTTTCAGGTACCATTACTAAGCTTCTTTTGGTCATGGCCCATGTGCTACTCCATTGTAATATGTCTGTAAGATGTACACAAAAATCTAGTCTTAGCAAAATATATTTTTAAGACTATAGGCCAGGACCAGTGGCTCACGCCTATAATCCTGGCACTTTGGGAGGCTGAGGTGGGAGGATCACCTGAGGTCAGGAGTTCGAGCCCAGCCTGATCAACATGATCAAATTTTGTATTTTTGTCCCTACTGAAAATATAAAATCAGCTGGATATGGTGGCACATGCCTGTAATCCCAGCTACTCGGGAGGCTGAGGCAGGAGAATCGCTGGAACCCAGGAGGCGGAGGTTGCGGTGAACCAAGATCACATCATTTGCACTCCAGCCTGGGCAACAAGAGTGAAACTCCGTCTCAAAAAAAAAAAAAAAAAAGAGTATGTATGAACTAAAATGACATGAACCAAACCTAACTATCTTATGTTTTATGCTGCCACTGATTCTATACTGAGAAAATTATGCATAATAATCATGTCCTTATTTAATCAGGTCCCGCAGGAATATCCCCATGCTTTTCCTAAAGGTGCCCTTCCTAAAAACATAACACATCCCTTTTATGAATTATAACATTTCAGATATGTTGGCATTTCATACTTTTCCTTGCCTTGATATTTCTAGAGAAAAATGATGAATTTTGAATTTATTCAGATCTTCTTATTTGAAGCTCAGGGATTATTTTTCTATTTTTTCCTATTTGGGCCAAATTTTTATTCTCTAAAAATAAAAATTGAATCTCTTGATATCTTTAGAAGAACAAGACAAACTATATATGTTAGTCACTCACTTGCTCTGTCAGTTTATTTTTCTAAAACTAGAAACAAAAATAGAATTAGAAATCAGAAATTAGACCTAGCATTTCAAAGCAATCACAAAATTTCCCTCCCACCAGATTTTTCTTATAAATATTGGATGTTTTTAATTGAAGGAGACTTTTGACCTTGTTAAGTCCAAGGAATGTAGCAATTTTAGTTCCTTTTAGAAACTTTATTTTTCATGATTATATCAACAATTTTGACGGTATTATGAAAATGCAAGTTGTCATAAATTAGCTAATAAATAATGCAACTTGTCATAAATTAGCTAATGTGATACTGTAGTGAGAATTTCAAATGCATTTGTCCTGGTTGCCTAGTATCTCTCCAGTCTAACTAAAACCAGAAAAATAAAAACTATTTTGACCTTTTAATTATTTTCAAACCTAGTATCAGCCAGGCGCAGTGGCTTACTCCTGTAATCCCAGCACTTTGGGAGGCTGAGGCGGGCGGACCGCGAGGTCAAGAGATTGAGATCATCCTGGCCAACATGGTAAAACCTCGTCTCTACTAGAAATACAAAAATTAGCTGGGCATGGTGGCACGCACCTGTAGTCCCAGCTACTCGGGAGGCTGAGGCCGGAGAATTGCTTGAACTTGGGAGGCAGAGATTGCAGTGAGCCAAGATCTTGCCACTGCACTCCACCCTGGTGACAGAGTGAGACTCCGTCTCAAACAAACAAAACCTACTATCATACACACATGCACATATACACACATAAGAAGAGTAAAGAAATCAATATTCATTCTTATTTTTAAGCTTCAAAGAAAATGTTTAAAAAGGACACAAGGGCATGGATGCAGGAAAGGCATTATAATTATACTGATTCTTCACTGTCAAATTCTCTGGATTCCCTTGCTGATACCATATATGAGGCTTCTCATTTCATCAGAACTGCAATATTAATCAAAAGAAATAGACATATGTAATTAAATCAACTACAAACATTTCCTGGTGTTTCTGATTTGTTTTTCCTAATCAGAAGACTCACAAAGATAGTACAGTCTCTAAACCAACCTAACATACAAATTACAGTATGAATCATATTCCTAAAGGGGCATTTTCATTCTTACTTCCCTTTTTAGATGCCATAAAATTGTCTGCAAATGTCAGCCCGATTCAAATTAAATTCCTAATAAAGCCTTGTAGGCCCTCTAAAACTTAACTTTCTTCTCTACTCTAGCCCATGTTTGTACTTCAGTCTCAGATAGGTTTTCTTGTGAATCTTCATTCAGGTTTTTTCTCCCAACAACCCTCTTTACTCACCTTATCTAATCGTCTCCGAGGCATTTCAGAGCATCTTTTTTTTTTTTTTTTTTTTTTGACAGGGCCTCACTCTGTGTCCCAGTCTGGAATGCAGTGGCACAATCATGGCTCACTGCAGCCTCAACTTCCTGAGCGCAAGCAATCCTCCTACCTCAGCCTCCCAAGTAGGTGGGAACACAGGCATGTGCCACGATGCTCGGTTATTTAAAAAATATTTTTTTTTTTGTAAAGACAGAATCTCCCTGTGTTACCCAGGCTGGTCTCAAGCTTAGAGTCTCGGATGATCCTCCTGCCTTGGCCTACCAAAGTTCTGGGATTACAAGTATGAACCACCGTGTCCAACCCAGAATATCATTCTTCAATCTTCTTCCCTATGGGGCACCAAAGGCCAAATTCCTATACAACTGAAATGAAGGCTGTGGACTTTGAAATTTATTTTACAATTAGTGAGAAAAAAACTAATGAAGTAATGAAGCAAAGGAGTGACATAATATGCTTACACATTTTTTTTATCTTTAAGGAATCTCATACTATTTTCCACATATTTTCCACAGTGTTATACTAATTTATATTACTAATTTATATTTATATTTATATTATAGACACCACCAATAGTGTCAAAGTGTTCCTTTTTCACCACACCCATGCCAATATCTATTTTTTTTTTTTTTTTTTACTTTTTAATTATAGCCATTCTTGCAGGAGTAAGGTGGTATCTCATTGTGGTTTTAATTTGCATTTCCCTGATGATTAGTGATGTTGAGCAATTTCTCATATGTTTGTTGGCTGTTTGTATGACTTCTTTTGCAAATTGTCTATTCATGTTCTTTGCCCACTTTTTGATGAGATTATTTATTTTTTTTCTTGCTGATTATGACAGGTTATTTCTTGATATAATATCTACCAACATTCTGACAGTATTTATCAAAGCAAAGTGAAGTTTTTGTTTGTTTGTTTGTTTGTTTGTTTTTGAGATGGAGTCTCGCTCTGTCGGCCAGGCTGGAGTGCAGTGGCACTATCTCGGCTCACTGCAACCTCCCCTTCCCGGGCTCAAGTGATTCTCCTGCCTCAGCCTCCTGAGTAGCTGGGATTACAGGTGCACACCACCATGCCTGGCTAATTTTTGTATTTTTAGTAGAGACGGGGTTTCACCATGTTGGTCAGGCTGGTTTCGAACTCCTGACCTTGTGATCCACCTGCCTCAGCCTCCCAAAGTGGCAAAGTGAAGTTTTAACAGAATCACAATACAATTAGTGAGAAACGAGTCAGTAGAATACTATAGGCATGAGAATTTAATCTTAATTTTACTGGACAAATAATATATATCAGAGGTTAGGTATAGATAGGTCTTTGGTAGGTTTATGGTCTTCTAAAAAATTCCTGTTTACTGTTTCTTGTTTCTGTTCTGTTTGTTGGGTGTCATATTAGTTTGGATCAAGTTCCCCCTGAGGAAATATTAGTCAAAGGAAAAGATATGACTTCAGTTGTTAGAACTACTGTTGCCTCCTCTTGAGCAATCAGAAAGCAGGGTGAAAACTCTGTATTACCTAAGGAGTGCACCAGATGGGGATGACAGAAAGAGAGAGAGAAAAGGGAGGAAAGGAGGAACAGAGAGAAGGAAGGAGAGAGAGAGAAAAGAGAGAGAGAGAAGAGAGAGAGAGAGAGATGAATGTATGTGTGTGTGAAATAGATAGAAAGAGAGGGGAACTTTAGTCTGGGGACAGAGTTTGAGAGTGAGACACTAATTTGAAGTGGAGCATGTACTGAGATATATCTTCAAATTTTTTCTAGACAAGTGTTTCAGGGAAATTGTGCCAGGATTTTGGGTATAAGGAACAAAGCCCCTAAAAGGGGCTTTACACTACCTGGCCTGTATACTACAGGCAATTATATCTCTAACCTCTCACCTGAGCTCCAGACCCATATACCTAGTTGTCTCCTTGATATCAATACTTGGACCTTTAATAGCCACCTCCAAACTTAATGTGTCCAAAACCAAACTCTTGATTTCCACTCTTCTCAATTCCCACTAAACTTGCTCCCCCATGCATTTCTACCTAAGTAAATGTCAAATTTCCTTCTTTAAGTTGCTCTAGGTAAAAGACTATGTGTTCTTCTATTCTTCTGTTCCTTTCAGATTGCACAACCAATTCATGAGCAAATCCTACAAACTCTATTTTCATAAGTTATCTCAAACTCCACCCTTTTTCACCACTTCCACTCTTACTTCCCTGTTGTAATATACAATTATATCTTCCTGGATGATTACAAAATCTTCTTGATTGTGTTCTGTGCTTCCATTCTTATCTTCCTACAAAATCTTCTACATCTAGTGGCCAGATATATTTTTTAAAAATATGCAAAAGATCATGTTTATCTTCTGCTAAATCTTCTTATTTCACTGAGAATAAAATTCAAATTCTTGCCATCCTTCACAAGACTACATAATCTGCACTGTCTCCACACAAATACCTTTCTTATCTCATTCAAACCCTCCCTTACCTACTCTCTTTCACACTGGTATCATTCATTCATTCATTCATTCACTTAGGAATCATCCTTGACTCTTCTGTTACTTTCATCCTTGGCTCTTCTGCTGCTTTCCTATCCCACATATGAACCAACAGGAAAATCCTTTCACTTCTACCATCAAATACAGTCATGCATTGCTTAATGGCAAGATATGTTCTGAGAAGTGTGTGTCTTTAGGTGATTTTTCATTGTGCAAACATCATAGAATATACTTACACAAACCTAGATGGTATAGCCTGCTGCACACCTAGGCTGTATGGTATACCCTATTGCTCCTAGGCTCCAAACCCATACAGCAAGTTACTGTACTGAATACTGCACACAGTTATAATATACTAGTTAGTATTTGTGTATTTAAACATATGTAAAGGTAGAAAAGCTACAGTCAAAATATATACAGCATAAAAGATTTTAAAAATGGTACACTCATATAAGGTACTTATGAATAGAGCTTACAGGGCTGTAATTTGCCCTGAGTCAGTCAGTGGGTAAGTGGTAAATGAATATGAAGGCCTAGACATTGTACACTACTGCAGATTTTATAAACTCTGTACACAGGCTGAACTAAATTTATTGAAAATATTTTTCTTTCTTCAGTCATATATTAACATTTTAGCTTACTGTAACTATTTTACATTATAACCTTTTTTCTGTATAAACTTTTAAATTTTTTTAACTTTTTGACTCTTCTATAGTAAAGCAGCTTAAAACACAGACACATTGTACAGCTGTACAAAATAATTTCTTTATTTCTTTTTCTATAAGCTTTTTGTATTTTAAACGTTTTTTATTTTATTTTTTTACTTTTTAAACACTTTTGTTAATAATTGATACACAACACACACATTACCCTAGACCTACACAGGGTCAGCCTCATCAAGACGTCACTACGTGATAGGAATTTTTTAGCTCCACTATAATCTTATGGGACCACCATCGTATATACAGTCCATCATTGACCAAAATATCATCATGCAGCATGTAACTGTTTGTTCAAAATTTAATGACTCTGAAAAGCAACATTTAAACATGCACTACATTTCCATATAACTTTTTTACTCAATTCCATTGATTTGCTATTTAATTCTTGTTATTTCACTCTGTTATAACAGTTTTGGTTTGAAAATATATTTTAATATCAGATAACACTAGTGCTCTTTCATTACTTTTTTCTCTTTTAGAATTTCCCTGGTTATTCTCTCTTATCTATGCTGAATTAGGATTGGGGTGTGGTAAAGGTGACAGGTAAATCACTGAACTATATGATGGCTGTGGCATTTGAAAGGTATGGGAACAAGAGTAATTATAAGGATTGTAGAGTTGTTGCAGGTTTTTGCATACCCTTAAAGTGGAAAAAGACAAGCTCAAGTCTTTTAACTACTAACTCCACATTTTTGTGACTCAGCAATAGTGTTATTAAATGATTCTTATCTCCTGTAGGTTGTATGAAAATTAGACTCAGAATCTTTTTATAAGAGTTCCCCATGTTCTGACAAAGACAGAATTCCCAACGTTTCTAGGTCTCCAGTGTCAGAGAAGGCCCTAGTAGAAAAAAGAAGGAATCCTTAGACCTGTAGGAAAGACTGAAACTAATATCACTAGAATACCCTGAACAGCAGACCAGATCCCTGCCTCTTATTAGAAGAGAGTAGCCTCCCTTTAGCTAAAAATCTTTGCAAGAGGCTGACATGAGGGACATGCTTCAAAGATATTTGTTGTCTTTAAGGTCTACCTTTTCCACCCCAATTACCTTGAATGGGGAAATGTAGTCCCTCCTTTAGGAGGAAATACAACTGCTCTTCATTATTTGTGGACTCTATTTGCAAATCCACCTACTCACTAGAATTTATTGGTACCCCCAAACTCAATATTCACAGAACTTTTGTGGTCATTCAAGGTTATACATAGAGCTGCAAAAAACTCAAATCTCCATCATGCACATTCCCAGCTGAGGCTGAACAAGACTACACTCTGCCTACTTGTTTCAACCCTTGTACTGTAAACATGTGTTTTTTTCTGGTCAATTTCATGCCATATTTTTCTCAGTTTTCTGCCTTTTGTCGTTGATTTTGCTTATTTAATAAAAAATAAAAAAACTTATTTTTTTGCTTTTTAAAATCGCCCCCAAACAAACTGATGAAATGTTGTCTAATGCTCCTAAGCACAAGAAGGATGTGATGTGCCTTATGGAGAAAAGCATCATATGTGTTAGGTAAACTTCTTTCAGCCATATGATATAGTACCATTGGCTGTGAATTCAATGTTAATGCATCCATAATATATATTAAATAAAGTGTCTTTAAACAAAAAGATACATAAAACACTGTTATATGTTGATCAGTTGAGAAAAATGTTGTGACCAGAGGCTCACAGAAACCTAACACTGTTATTTACCTTAAGAGCGATGGTCCTAGGGTATTAATAAATACCCTAAATAATAAATAAATGTATTAATTTAATGACTTTATAGAATATAACTACTGCAAATAATGAGTCAAATGCACCTTCTACTTAAAAGGAACTTTAGTTCTAGATCCTTGAGGAATCGCTATACTGTTTTCCATAATGGTTGAACTAGTTTACAATCCCACCAACAGTGTAAAAGTGTTCCTATTTCTCCACATCCTCTCCAGCACCTGTTGTTTCCTGACTTTTTAATGATCGCCATTCTAACTGGTGTGAGATGGTATCTCATTGTGGTTTTGATTTGCATTTCTCTGATGGCCAGTGATGATGAGCATTTTTTCATGTGTCTGTTGGCTGTATGAATGTCTTCTTTTGAGAAATGTCTGTTCATATCCTTTGCCCACTTTTTGATGGGGTTGTTTGTTTTTTTCTTGTAAATTTGTTTGAGTTCTTTGTAGATTCTGGATATTAGCCCTTTGTCAGATGAGTAGATTGCAAAAATTTTCTCCCATTCTGTAGGTTGCCTGTTCACTCTGATGGTAGTTTCTTTTGCTGTGCAGAAGCTTTTTAGTTTAATTAGATCCCATTTGTCAATTTTGGTTTTTGCTGCCATTGCTTTTGGTGTTTTAGACATGAAGTCTTTGCCCATGCCTATGTCCTGAATGGTACTACCTAGGTTTTCCTCTAGGGTTTTTATGGTATTAGGTCTAACATTTAAGTCTCTAATCCATCTTGAATTAATTTTCGTATAAGGAGTAAGGAAAGGATCCAGTTTCAGCTTTCTACTTATGGATAGCCAATTTTCCCAGCACCATTTATTAAATAGGGAATCCTTTCCCCATTTCTTGTTTTTGTCAGGTTTGTCAAAGATCAGATGGCTGTAGATGTGTGGTATTATTTCTGAGGACTCTGTTCTGTTCCATTGGTCTATATCTAAGGATCTAGAACTAGATGTACCATATGACCCCCCCATCCCATTACTGGGGATATACCCAAAGGATTATAAATCATGCTGCTATAAAGACACATGCACACGTATGTTCATTGCGGCACTATTCACAATAGCAAAGACTTGGAATCAACCCAAATGTCCATCAGTGACAGACTGGATTAAGAAAATGTGGCACATATACACCATGGAATACTATGCAGCCATAAAAAAGGATGAGTTTGTGTCCTTTGTAGGGACATGGATGCAGCTGGAAACCATCATTCTTAGCAAAGTATCACAAGAACAGAAAACCAAACACCGCATATTCTCACTCATAGGTGGGAACTGAACAATGAGATCACTTGGACTCGGGAAGGGGGACATCACACACTGGGGCCTGTTATGGGGAGGGAGAAGGAGGGAGGGATTGCATTGGGAGTTATACCTGATGTAAATGACGAGTAGTTGGGTGCTGACGAGTTGATGGGTGCAGCACAGCAACATGGCACAAGTATACATATGTAACAAACCTGCACGTTATGCACATGTACCCTAGAACTTAAAGTATAATAATAAAAAAATAAAATAAAAAAAAATAAAAGGAATTTTAGAAGCTGACTATGAAGTGCTTGTAGGAACTAGGGAACACTTGTGGAAGTAGATTGGTGGTGGTAGTGGGAAGGGGACCAAGAGGGGAAATTTTATTCATGTAGGAACATCCTCCCATACCTTATGATTTAATACTCCAGCATTTAATACTGTCAAAGCCAGTCCTACTATATTTTTAAGATAACATCTTGAAGCTTAGACATGATGATGTCTACATAAATGAGATGGGAATACTAGAAGTGCTTTGGAATAGTATTAAGGAGTCAGAAGGCTCTGCCTGCAGAAATTTTGCTAGATTTTTAATGTGAGACTAGAGAACCCATCACCTGATTCTATTTCCTGGGAGGGCCAGAGGACATTTTCTTTACTAATGTAATGAGGAATCTATGAGTGAGGGAACTCAATAGTTTACAGTTGATGGTGGAGATGCTGCCATGGAACTAATTTTACTACTTGTTAGTAGAAGAGTTTCTGAATGCCAGAGGCCAGGTGGTGGCACTTATACATCAGAGACAATGTGGATGTAAATAGTGGATAGCAAGGCCAGAATAACAGTAGGGGTGCTCTAACTCATGGGGACCATTTCTAATGGCTAGTAGATTACTGTGTCCCAAGAAGTGAGGCAGATTGATAATAGCCAACTAAAGTTGTTACTTGACTTGGACTATATCCAACAAATATTGGCAGTTAATAATTAGTGGCTGCAATGCAAAATAGTAGTTCTTCAGCTATTTTATATCTATGTCAGTTCACGCACCGAGTCCATTGATTGAAGAGAAGCTAAGCCCCCTTAAGGAAATATCCTGCAACAAAACCACAAGTATGTATAATAAACATTCCCTTGATTGTTCCTCACAGAGTCTGGCCATTTATAAAGGCAACTTTGCAATAAGAAAGAGGTAATACTCAGATTTTTTTTAGAACCCTTAGATATGGGATATGAGTTGATTTCTAGTTCAGGGAACCAGAAATTACAGTATAGTCCTCTTTAGAATGGTGGGCTTATAAAAACTAGGTAATAAATGGAGTTCTGGCCCAAGTCTGGCCTAAATTGTGTTTCATTGGGTCAATGACTTTCCTTGTGGTTAGTTCTCTATTCCTCAAGTATATACTGGGATAGATATACTCAATAGGAGGCAGAAGCCTCACATGGGGTCTCTAATTTGTGCAGTAAAAGCTGTTGTAATAAGAAAGACTAGGCAGAAGCCCTTAAAAATGTCTTTCCTTGCATATCCCATTCAAGATATTAAATCAGAGCAACTATATCCCAGGAGAAATTGCAGAGAATAGTACCACCATCAGAGATTTAAAGGATACAGGGCACAGAGGTGGTACTTTTCATTATATTCCCATTCAGTATAATAAAATACCACAGACTGGGACATTTATAAATAATAGAAATTTAGTTTTTACAATTCCAGAGGGTGGGAAGTCCAAGGTCAAGGTACTGACAGGTTCTGTGGCTGGGGAAAACCACTCTCTGCTTTTAAATGGCACCTTGTTGCTGTGTCCTCACACGATGAAAGGGGGAAGGGCAAAAAAGGACCTAGCTAGTTCCCTCCAGCCCTGTTATAAGGCACTAGATCTCCTCCTGAAGGCTCTATCTCTTAATACTGTTACACTGGGGATTAAATATCAACATGAATTTTTAAGGAAATACAAATATTCAAACCATAGCAACCCAAAACTATGTGAATTTTTTTTATTCTGACAAAATGCAGTTCATTGGGACCTTAACATTTTGACAGTTTTAGAGATCTAGTGATAGTTTCATCCTTTTTTGGATCACGACTAGGCTGGTAAGGTCTTTGCCTAAATTATTGTGTATCTCATTTTGAAGCTACAGGGGTTGGATTTGTTTATATATTCAATTTTTCTTATTTGTTTTTCTATGTTATCTTTATTAATTCATTATTTTTGCTTTCCAACTTTTTATAATACATTGATAGAAATTGGTTATAGGATGCCAAATTGTTCTCCAAGTGAATCATACAAATTAATCCTCTCTTCCATACAATATAAAAATACCTTTTAACACATACATTAACAAGTCTTAGATAAAGTGTTATCGTTCTTTATAACAATTATGAATCAGATATGTAGAGAATCTTATCTGATTATTATTTTATTTTGCATGCATAAATCTGAATTTCTTTTCAAGTATTTTTTGGCTGTTTTGGGGTTGACTGCTAATTTTCTTTACCATTCTTCATCTTACTTGTAAATAAGATTTCTAGGTGTTATTTATATTTAAATAACATTAAATCTTTGACTAATCTTTTGTAATTTTTTTTGCTGGCTTCTCTTTTTGCCTTTCTTTTGTTTTTCTTTTTGCCACATAGGCATATATATGCTTTTTTATTTTATGGTTTCCAGTTTTGTGTTACACTTTTAGAAAATTTGTCTCTACTCCACCATTATAAAAAAATTTACTTTTTTTTTTTTTTTTTTTTTTTTTTTTACAATACTTCTAGGATTTTACTTATTGCATGTATATCTATAATACTTTTGGAATTAATTTTGGTACAAGAAATGAAACATTCGTCTAGTTTTTTTCTTACTGATTAGCTAGTATAATATGTATTTCACAGGACTTATGAATATTAGTAATAAGACTAGTTAAATCTAATAGTCTAATCAACAGGGAGACTATAGCTGCTTTTTTATTCTTTTGGCTGTATGGTGAAGCAGACTTGTTTTGGAAACAAGGCGGCTCTCAGAGATGAACCCTTAATCTCAGAAAAACTGATGATTTACTTAAAAATTAAAGAAAAGAATATCACATTTTTTGAGTTAGCCGATCTATTTTCAGTTTTTCCAGTTGAATTTTTTTCTTTCAATTTTATCACATACTTATTTTCTTATTTATAGGAAGAAAAAACAATTGCTTTATATAGGTTGCCAATTTGTTATCCAAATGTATTATACAAATAGAGGGGAAAGGAGCAATAGTACAGTTCACATTTAGAGTACCTACTTTGTGTTATAAAACATGTAAGACTCTATGTTGTCCACAAGGAATAGACACTATTGTTAAGGAGACAGGATTGATAAGACAGGATGATGGAAAGAGCAACATGGGGGAAAATATCTAAGGATATCTAAGGAAGGGTGATTTTCTAAGAAAGGGTGTGAGATTCTGCACTATCATCAATGTAGAAATTTGAAATATGGAAGACAAATGTTTACTGTGTATTATTTAGGATTGTGTTCAGCAGCTGAAAATAACATGAAACCTAACCAACAGAAACTTAAAAGGGAATTATGTATTTCAGAGATTCAACAATGTCATCAAAAACTAGGCTTCTCTATCTTTCTGATCTCCTATGTGGAGAAAGTCGCTTTTGTCCTTGTATCCAGGAAGAAAAAAGGTGGAAAGATAGGTAGGAAGGAGAAGTACCTACATCAATTTAAAAATTGAAAACTTTTAAATAAATCCTTAGCTTACATCTTGCTCAAATTGATCACATGCTCACCCTGAGCTGTAAGGAAGCCATGGAAGAAACACTTTTAAAAAACAATATAAACCCAAACAAAATTGTGCTTATGTTGGTAAGGAGGAAGAGAAAAAATGGACTTTGGGAAGGCAACTGGCAGTGTCTTTAGTCTTGAGCTTTTAAAATTCATTGTTTGCCCCGGTACTGAGTTATTTTTAGAACACAAATCACACATTCCTCTGTACAGTCCTTCAATAGCTCCCTTTCACTGTCAGGATAAAATAAAAACACATTAGGATAGTTTACAAGTCCCCTTTAATCCAGTTATTTTCTACTTCACCATCTATATCTTTTTCCATTTCCCCATAACGATCCTTCCATATTGGAGTATTTACATTTCCCTGATTGATGTGACCACAGTCACATTTCATTGCCTCTGTATAGGCTCAAATGCACGTTCTGCTTCACATGTTTGTCCCCATCTCTCAAGCCCTCTGGCCAACTTCCACTTCCACTTCAATGCTCAAGTGTAACAATCCTTTCTCTGAGTAGTTTTTCCCAAAGTCATAGTTAAATACCCTCTCTCTCAGTGATTTCACAAAAACCATTGTGTACTTATAACACTGTGCATTAGAAACACACATTGCATTAGATAGAGTTTGCTTATCTGCCTCTTCTCTTAGACTGAACTGATCATACAAGCTCATCATACAAGGCAGATCATACAAGCTCAGGAAATGTTTGCTAAATGAATGAATGAGGTCAAGTCTATCACATGATGCTTCTAATAACATCTTAAAATATGGAAGCAAATATTGGGAAAATTGCAAAGAAAAATCAACAAATCCATCATCCTGTAGTGGGAGATTTTATTACCCTCCATCAGTATTTGCTAGATTAAATATCCAAAAATCGGTAAGCTTGTACACACTTGAACATGATTAACCAAGTTAACTTGATAGACATATATGAAACACAATAAAATAACTGCAGAACACACATTCTTTTCATGTTAACTTGTGACAAGTGTAATATTTGACCATTTAACTGGTCATAGAGCATGTCTAAACAAATTCCAAGAATGAGATAACACAGGAAATGTACTCTGACAACAATGCAACAATAGTAAAAATTAATAACAAAATCTAAAAAATATCTTACAGCTTTAGGTTTTCATTTAGGAATATGATACATTTTGAGCTAACTTTTGTATCTTGCATGAGGCATGGATCAAAGTTCTTTTTAAAAGATGGATATCCACTGTTACAGTAGTTTGTTTAAAAGATTTTCCTTTCTTTACTCAAAATGTACCTTTGAACATTTTGCACCTTTGTCAAGAATTGACTGCAAATATATGTATGGGTCTATTTCTGGCTACGTGTCTGTCTTTACACCAAAAGCATACTATCTTAATTAGCGAAGCTTTAGCATAAGTGTTTAAATCAGGCAGTGTATATGTTATAACTTGCGTTTTCTTTTTCAAAGTTGTGTTAGTTATTCTTTCTAAATCCTTTGCATTTCCATGCAAATTTTAGAATTAGCTTGTCAATGTTAAAAAGAAAAAAAGGTGATGTAATTTTGCTTGGGAATCCATGGAATCTGTAGATAAATTTTAGGAAGAAGTGACATCATAACAAAATTGAGTCTTCTGATGCATCAACATGGCTTATCACTTTATTAACTTAGCTCTTCCTTAACTTCTATTTTTCTCTTTTTTTTCTTTTTTCTTTTTTTCTTTTTTCTTTTTTTTTGAGATGGAGTCTTACTCTGTCTCCAGGCTGGAGTACAATGGCGCGATCTCGGGTCACCACAACCTCCCCCTCCAGGGTTCAAGCAATTCTCCTGCCTCAGCCTCCCGAGTAGCTGGGATTACAGGCATGCACCACCATGCTCAACTAATTTTTGTTTTTTTTAGTAGAGATGGGGTTTCCCATGTTGGCCAGCCTGGCCTCGAACTCCTGACCTCAGGTGATCCACCCGCCTTGGCCTCCCAAAGTTCTGGGATTACAGGCGTGAGCCACCACACCACTGTGTTAACTTCTCACAGCAATATTTTATAGTTTTACATTTATATGTCTTGAACCTCTTTTGTCACATTTATTCCTAAGTATTTAATATACTTGATGCTACTGTAAGTTGTGCTTTAAAAGTTTTAATGCACAGACTAGAACTTTCAGTAAAATGTTAAATAGAAGTGGTGAAAGCAATCATTCTTATCATGTTTCTGATCTCAGAAAGAAAGAATTTGATGTTTCAACACTTGTTAGCCTAAGGGTTTAGGTAGATGTCATACATTTGGATAAAGAAGTTCCCTTCTATTCCTAGATGAAAGCTGTTTTAAAATCAGAAATGAAATTGGATTTTGTGAAATGATTTTCTGCATCTATTGGGATGGTTATGATTTCAATATTTTACTCTGTTAATATGGTAAATTATAATACACTGATTACTTTTCAAATGTTAAGATAATCTTGCATTTCTGATACAAGCCTCACTTGGCAATGATGTATTATCCCTTTTATATGTTATTGGATTTGATGTGTTACCATTTCATTTAGAATTTTTGCATGTATGCTAGTAACTGATACTGGTTTGTAGATTTCTTTTTTTTTTCTTTTTCTTTTTGCGACAGAGTCTCGCTCTTGTCTCCCAGACTGGAGTCCGATGGTGTGATCTTAGCTCACTGCAACCTCCGCCTCCCGGGTTCAAGCGATTCTCTTGCCTCAGCCTCCCGAGTAGTTTGGATTACAGGCGCCTGCCACCATGCCTGGCGATTTTGTGTGTGTGTGTGTGTGTGTGTGTGTTTTAGTAGAGATGGGGTTTCGCCATGTTGGCCAGGCTCATCTTGAACTCCTGACCTCAGGTGATCCACCCAAAGTGCTGGGATTACAGGCGTGAGCCACCATGCCCAGCCTGTAGGTTTCTTTCTTGTAACATCTTTGTCTGGTGTTGGTAACAGAGTAATGCTGGTCCCATAGAGTAAGTTAAGTATATCCCCATCTTTAATTTTCAGGAAGATTTTGTGTAGAATTGGTAGGTTTTTTTCCTTAAATATTTGGTAGAATTCACTAGTGAAGCCATCTGTACTTGGAGTTTGTGCCCCAGTGCTAAGCAAAAAATGTGTTAGATACGACAGCAAAATCATGATCCAAAAAAGAAAAAAAATTGATAAATTGAATATCATTAAAATTAAGAACTTCTGTTCTTTGACACAGTATTAGTAGAATGAAAGACAAACCACAGATTGAACGAATATATTTGCAAATAACATATCTGATAAAAGAACTGTATTCAGAATAAAGAACTCTCAAAATGCAATAATAAAAATATAGAGAACCCAATACAAGTGGGCAAAATGTTTGAACAGATATTTCACCAAAAAAAGATGCATAGATGGCAAGTAGGCACAGAAAAAGATGCTCAATATTACCCGTCATTAGCTAAGTGTAAATTATTACCATAATAGAATACCATTACACATTTGTTAGAATATCTAAAATTAAAAATTAAAAAGATTGATTATATTAAAAGTACTGGTGAGAGTGTGGAACAATTGGAACCCTCATACTGTTTGGGAGTTAAAATGTTAGAATATCTTAGGAAAACAGCTTGGCAATTTCTTTAAAAATTAAACATGGCCGGGCGCGGTGGCTCAAGCCTGTAATCCCAGCACTTTGGGAGGCCGAGATGGGCGGATCACGAGGTCAGGAGATCGAGACCATCCTGGCTAACACGGTGAAACCCCGTCTCTACTAAAAATACAAAAAAAAAACTAGCCGGGCGAGGTGACGGGCGCCTGTAGTCCCAGCTACTCGGGAGGCTGAGGCAGGAGAATGGCGGGAACCCGGGAGGCGGAGCTTGCAGTGAGCTGAGATGCGGCCACTGCACTCCAGCCTGGGTGACAGAGCCAGACTCTGTCTCAAAAAAAAAAAAAAAAAAATTAAACATATATATCTCACATGATCCAGCCATTCTACTCCTAGGATTCACCCAAGTTAAATGAAAGCATAAAATCATACAAAGACTTGCACATGAATATTCACAGTAACTTTACTGTAATAGCCAAAATTGGAAATATTGTAAATATTGATCAACAGGTGAATGTATACACATAGCCATACAATGAAATTCTACTCAACAATAAAAACCAGTGAACTCTTGATACGTGAAACAACATGGATTAATCTAAAAATAATTATGCAGAGTGAAAGAAGCCATACCAAATAAGAATACATACTGCTTGTGCCCATCATTTAAATTCAATGAAATGCAAACTAAACTATAGTGACAGAAAGCAGACACATCATTGACTAGGACTTTGTGGGCAAGGAGGGGCATGAGGAAAAGATTACAAAGGAGCAAGAGGAAACTTTTTAAGGTGATGACTCTGTTCGTTATTGTAATTGTACTGATGGTTTTCTGTGTACATAAATTTTAAAAATTATTGCATACTTAAATATGTCAATTATCTTTAATAAAGCTGATAAAATATTAAATACATCAGAAATACTAGAAAGGAAATAAAAACTCTAACCATGTATGATGATTAATTTCAGGTGTCAACTGGACTGAATTGAGGGATGCTTCTGGATCTGTAAGGTTGTTTCCAGAAGAGATTAACCTGTGAGTTAGTGGACTGAGAGAAGACGACCCACTCTCAATGTGGGCAGGCACCATACAATCAGTTGGGGCCTAGGGATGAGAAAAAACAGGGGAAAAAAAGAGGTGATTGGTGATTCTCTCTGTCTCCCTCCCTGTTCTCTCTTTCTCTCGGTCCCTTTCTCCTCCCCCAACACTCCTTTCCTGGAGTAGGATACTTGTTCTCCTTCTGCCTTTGGATATGAGACTCCAAGTTTTTCAGCTTTTGGACTCAGCAACTTGCACCAGATGTTTCCAGGGCTCCGGTGCCTGACTGAGAAGCTGTACTGTCAGCTTCCCTGGTTCTGAGGTTCCTGAAGCTGACACTGGATTCTCTTCACCTTGGTGATACCATGAGCCAATTTCCCTTAATAAATCTCCTTCTATATATCATACTGGTTCTGTTTCTCTTAGAGAACACTGATTAATACACCATGAATGGGGAGAAGATAATTGCCACATATATAGGCTAGAAAAAGTTAGGATTTAGCAAATATGCAGAGCCCCTAGGAATCAATAAGAAAAATGTTAACAACTCAATAAAGAAGTGAAAAAAAGTAATGGAAAGAAATGTCACATAAGTGGCTCTCAAACATATGAAATGTTATACAAATCTTTTTTCAGCATGCAAATTAAAACCACTTTTCAGATTGGTTACATTGGAAAAAGTAAACAAGAAAGTATATGTGAGGATGTAGAACAGTAGGAATTTATTATTAGCCGTTACTGGTGTGTATATAAATTGATACAACTACTTTTGAAAATAGTTTGCTATTACCTAGGAAAATTAAACATGCTCAAACTCTACACACTCTCAGTTTCACTATTAGCTGTGTATCTAAATAAATTATTGAGTGTGTAGGCTTATAAGCAAGAATGCTCATGGAAACATTGTTCAAACAAAAAATATTCTAGAAATAGTCTAAATATCCATTAGCAGTCTGATAGATATGCGATTTATGGTGTAGTCATACAATTGTATATTCATCATATGATAGACATGTAAAAATAAATGAACTACAGTACCACACTCAACATGATTATACCTCAAAAACAATGCTGAGTAAAAGAAGCAAATAACCTAATTCTTACAAATTCTTATAAATTTCAAAAATAGACAAACTGAAGAGTATATTTTTTAGAGCTACATGCTTAGGTAGTAAAACAACAACAATGACAAAAACAACCCAAAAAACAAACCCACAGCAACTATAAATTAAAAGGATGATTAATCAAATCAGGGTATTATATGGATGGAGAAAATGAATCAGGGAGCGTCACATATGGTGCATCTGAGGTATGGTAATGTTCTATTTCTGGCCTGGATATGGGTACAAGAATTTTATTATTAAATTTGTGCATTTATATTTATTTATATCTATGTACTCTTTTTTAGATATTCTCCACTTCACAATTTAAGAATATTTCCTACAAAGAATGGGAGAAAGATAGGAACTAGGGGATAGAGACTAATTAGAAGGTTAATGCAATTACTCACACAAAAGAAATCTGAAGACCCAGAGCTATATATTATCTGGAAGTGGGATGGGGGTCAGCATGGATCACTATTTTGGTTTAAATGAGTTAATATCAGTGCTCTGCATGGTATATGACCCAAAGTAAGACTCAATAGTTGTGAGTTTTCCTCCTTCAACCCCTTTCTCACTGAGTCACATACTGTAAATATATGGGGAAAATATACCAGATAAATTGTCAATACTAATTCAAGAAGTCTAGTACTATCCTAAGTACTCTTAAGCGATGTCTGACCAACCGTGTGTTGGGACTGTTGATCTAGAGCAGTTGAGACTTTGGATGTAAGAGAATAGTGTAGTGGCTCTTAAACTTAAGTGTGCATAAGGATCACACTTAAACACACAAGAATTAAACACACACATACACAGGAACACACTTTGTTAAAAGGCAGATTTTTAATTGATACATAATAATTGTATATGTTTATGGAGCACATGTGATATTTTAATGCATGTTTACAATGTATAATGATCAATTCAGGGTAATTGGAATAACCATCACCTCAAAAATCTATCATTTCTTTGTGTTGAAAACATTCCAAATCTTATTTTCTAGCTATTTTGAAAAATATTAAATTATTAATAACTATAATAAAAAGGCAGATTATTTTGAGTCCACATGAATTATTTTGATTTAATAGGCTTGGTTAGAGTTAAGGAAATCTGCATTTTTAAAGTTTGTGGCTTGAAACAACACAAAATTATCTTATAGTTCAGAAGCTTGGAAGCCTAACACAGGTCACACTGGGCTAAAATCAAGATGTGAGAAGGGTTGTGTTCCTTTCTGGAGACTAGAGGAGAATTGGTTTCCCTGCTCTTTCTAGTTCCTAGAGGCTGCCCATATTCCACAATTCTTGGCCCCCTTCCTCCATCTTCAAAGCCAGCAATGGCATTGAGTCCTTCTTACATCTCATCACTCTGACCTTCTCTTTAGCCTCTCTCTTCCACTTTTAAGGACCCTTGTGATTACAGTGGGCCCACAGGGATAGTCCAGGGTATTCTCCCTATTTTCACATGAACTAATTAGAAAAAAATTTAATTTTCCTTTTTCATGCAAGGTACCATATACACAAACTGTAGGAATTAGGACATGGACATCTTTGGGAGAGGCATTATTTTGCCTACCACATCAGGTTGACAGAATATTTCTAGTATATTTAATCCAAAATGTCTATGACTTTATAATAAAGTTCACCACATTTTTTTAGGGGGAAACGGATACTCCAAACAGCTCTACTGACAAGAAATATTTGTCTTTACTAACACTGTTAAATAAATCCTCTGTAGTAGTGGACATTGTTGTGTGTGTTTTTTTGTTTATGTTTATGTTTTTTTTTTCCTAAGTGTTCAACTTCTATTCCATCTTCTTTGGTAATGGAAAATTTCTGCTCTACCACTGATGAGTCTCATGGGACTGCTAATCATTTGCCTTGCTCTGGGTAAGAAGCAGAAATGTAAACCAAGGTAGGCCAATTGAACTGTTTCCTTAGAAAGTAAATTGTAGGAAAAGAAACGAAACTGAATAGCCTTTGTTTTTGTTTTCATTTCATTGGCTGCATTAGGGGAAAATGTCAGGCAGCAACTGCTATTTCAACTCTTTGGAGCTGCCTGGTTCCTGAGTGTGCCAAGCCTGGTTCTTTAGTTTTGCATTCCCTCCTATATGCAGCTACATATTCTTCCAATAAATTTGTTTTGCTTACATTAGTTAGAGTCCATTTCTAGTGAGCAATCAATCAAATTAATATTCCTCTTTCTTTCTTGACTTTTATGACTGTGTTTCCTTGTTCTCTCCAAACTTGTCTGACCACTACAGGCTCCTGCTATACCAGACTCCATTTCTTCTCTGTTCTGTAGCTATCTTTTGTTAGCTGCCTTTTTTCTCTGTATTTTCTATTTCATTCACAGTTGCGGCTTTGACTCTCATATTTATACTAAATTCACAACTCATATATCTTTTTAATTTATTTTTTTATTTCAATAGGTTTGCAGGGAGCAGGTGGTATTTGGTTGCATGAATAAGTTCTTTAGTAGTGATTTCCGAGATTTTGATGCATCCATCACCCAAGCAGTGTACACTGTATGAAATGTGTAGGTTTTTTTTGTTTTGTTTTTTGTTTTTGTTTTTTGTTTTTTTGACATGGAGTCTCACTCGGTTGCCAGGCTGGAATGCTGTGGCGCGATCTCGGCTCACTACAACCTCCAACTCCCTGGTTCAAGCTATTCTCCTGCCTCAGCCTCCTGAGTAGCTGGGATTACAGGCACATGCCACCATGCCCGGCTAATTTTTGTATTTTTAGTAGAGATGGAGTTTCACTATGTTGGCCAGGATGGTCTTGATCTCCTGACCTTGTGATCCGCCCGCCTTGGCCTCTCAAAGTGCTGGGATGACAGGCATGAGCCACTGTTCCCACCCCCCAATGTGTAGTCTTTTATCCCTCACCCCCTCCCAACCTTTCCCCCTACTCCCCAAACTCCAATGTATCATTCTTATGCATTTGTGTCCTCATGGCTTAGCTCCCACTTATGAGTGAGGACAAATGATGTTTGGTTTTCTATTCCTGAGTTACTTCACTTAGAATAATAGTCTCCAATTCCGTCCAGGTTGCTGCAAATGCCATTATTTCATTGCATTTTATGGCTAAGTAGTATTCCATAGTGTATATATCCCACATTTTCTTTATCCACTAGTTTATTGATGGGCATCTGGGCTGATTCCATATTTTTGTAATTGTAAATTGTGCTGCTATAAACATGCATGTGCAAGTATCTTCTTCATATAATGAGTTCTTTTCCTCTGGGTAGATACCTAATAGTGGAATTGCTGGATCAAATAGTATCTACTTTTAGTTCTTGAAGGAATCTCCACACTGTTTTCCATAGTGGTTGTTTTAGTTTACATTCCCACCAATAATGTAAAAGTGTTCCTTTTTCACCATATCCATGCCAACATCTATTATTTTTTGATTTTTTGATTATGGCCATTCTTGCAGGAGGGGTAAGGTGGTATTGCATTGTGGTTTTGATTTGCATTTCCCTGATAATTAGTGATGTTGAGCATTTTTACATATGCTTGTTGGCCATTTGTATATATTCTTTTGAGAATTGTCTATTCAGGTCCTTAGCCCACTTTTTGATGAGGTTGTTTTTTCTTGCTCATTTGAGTTCTTCATAGATTCTGGGTATTAATCCTTTGTCAGATGTGTAAATTGTGAAGACATTTTCCCACAGTGTGGGTTGTCTGTTTCTTTTGCTGAGCCAACTGAATTATACAACCCCTTTTTAAAAAATCCTTTTTACTAACCTTATTATGACTTACATAGAACACTTAAACATGCTTATACTTTCTGTTTTGTCCTAAATAATCCCTTTTTCTTGAACAACCCATTTTACTGTAGGACAAAAATTTACCAAACAAGATTCTTTCTTGGATAAAATTACTTTCTGTTTTACTTTTTCTATCAAAAGTACCTCTTTATATTTTTAACATTTTTACATTTCTTATTTTTTTGGTTCCTTTCACTTTGTTTTATACATAACCCTTAAATAAGCTTTCAGTGAGACAAATATATTTACCTTTTAACAAAAACATTAAAATTTTTTTCCTATAATTTTTAATTGGAAATTACCCAGATACTTAATATGTATTAATAACATTAGATCCTAAATTATACAACATGTTTGTTTATAGGCATTTATTCCATTACTTTTACCTGATTGATTTATTAAATAATTACCTAGATTATTTACAAAAACTGTGATAGTCATTCTTTATTTCCGTTAACTACTTTTATAGCTGTGAATTGTAGGTGTTTACTTAAGTAAGAAACTTAACGTTAAATATAAGGGTATTTTTACCAATAACTTGGGATTTTGCTGTTTTCATTAAACGAAGAATATTTCATGTCTTACTTGTCAAAAATTATACAAGCAAAGATAATTTTGTCTTGAGCTGTGTTTTATAGTTTTATAACCCTTATGGCTTATAGTATTCTGCAGAAGTAAGCACAAAACCACTTGGTCAAAAATGTTATAGTTTTATAACCCTTATGGCTTATAGTATTCTGCAGGAGTAAGCACAAAACCAGTTGATCAAAAATGCTAACAATTTTTTAGACATCTCTAATATTATTTTACCAATAATTTTAAAGCCAGATTATTTTATTAAAGATTTTACTTAAATCACATTAACTTCAAAAAGTATTTGACTAGTCTTTTCTTTTGACTATCTGATTTAACTGCTTTTATATTTTAGCCAATTAGCTAGAGCTCTTTTATATATTTTTAGTACTGAAACATTGTGTACACAACACATAAATACATAGACATATTTGTGCATGCCAATAGAAATACATCTTATAGATTCATAAGACCTTTTTTCTGCTTTTTTCCTGTCTTAGACTTTTAAATTCTTGATAACCTGTTTCACTATCCAGGCAGTTGTCAGCTAAGTAGCCTTAAATTTACATATTAGAGAAAACAACTCTTAGGTGAAAATTAGATAGCAAAATTTACATCTCAAGGTACTGAAAGTCTGATGGGCTAGAGGGAAATTAAAACAGATTTAATTGCCAATTAAACAAAAATGATAGAAATTATAAGGATCTTTTAAATACACACACACATATGTATATATGTATATATATACACACACACACAAAGACCCTATAGCTTTTACTTCAGAACTTTAGCTGTGAGATAAATACAAATTCCCTGGATTGCAAAAACAAACAAACAAACAAACAAACAAAAAAACACCTGTTAGATCCAAACAGTGGTTTTTATATCAGTGGAAAAGTAACAGCAGATTTAAAGTAGAAAAAAAAGAAAATAGAAAAAAAGAGAACTTAGGGACTCTGTCATTTGCAGGTCGACCTTAGGGCTCTTTTTCCTTAATGTAAATGTGCACAAAGACCATATTACTTCCATTTTACACAAACTCTGGCAAGCAGAGGCACCATAAAACCTAGAGTGCTTGAAGAGGGGCGGGGTTCTCCTTGTTTTCTCCTCATTCTTAGATTATTTGTTTCCCACACTTTTTTTTTTTTTTTTTTTTTTTAAGGAGGAATTGAGCTGTGGCCTAGGGCTTTTGTGGAGTGGTTCAAAGTGTTTGCTGCTTGTGGGCAGGACTCCACAGTGTGTCCCCACTGAGTCGTTGCTACTGTCTTATGTGTCTCAGTTTTTCTCTCGGGAAATCTGAGCCCTTCCAGATGGGCTCAAAGTATGGAGAGACCAGCTCCCGTATGCACTTCCTGGACAAGCCTTTTTAAAACTAATTTTGTTGGGGGTTCCCTGTAGGGCTACCGCAGGGACAGACACTCCCATGAGGCCCCTGGCCACCCAAGGGTGCCTTTCAGGTGGGAGGAGCAAATGCCCTTTCTCTTTGGAGCTGAAGAAACACAGTCTCTCATTTACCTATGAAAACAACAGTTCAGTTCCTCACTCAAATGTGCACCAACAAGCCAAATTGAGATTAATTTTGGGAGAAAAGCAATGGAGAAGACCCTTTGAATGCTAGAGTTAAATTAGAATCTGAACTAGAATTCGGATTCTTAAATAACAACTTCCTAAGAGAAAAAAAACCAGCTCAGAATAAATCAAGGACCCTCAACCAAAGGGAGGTGCAGGGCTCAGGAGGACACACGAGTTCTACCAGAGGAGAAGCTCAAAGTCAGGGAGGCTTCATTGGGCCCCTGCTGGTACCTTAGCACTGAGTTTGGGCAACTCCTGTGGGGTCCTGAGTCTTCTCTTAGGCCCAACATGTTTGGGTGCCAAAATATTGTTGACAAAAATAGTCAAACTGTAAAATATTTTGAAGAGATTTATTCTGAGCCAAATATGAGTGACCATGGCCCATGACACAGCCCTCGGGAGGCCCTGAGAACATGTGTCCCACAATTCATGTATTGATCTAACTTTATATTTTCCTGCTGTTCATCATCCCTGTATAGAAGTCCCACTACCAACTCAAACTCAGTATGACCCAAGTTACACGTCTCACTAATTTAAAAACCAGTTTTTCCCCTTTTTTCTTGATCTCATTATCCATTCACTCAGGATAGAAAATTGATCGAGAGCTCTAAGTCTTTATTTTCACTATATTGGGCATCTGTTGTTTTTGTCTACTCCATATGATGGTTTCTTCTAGAAAATTACACTTATCTCATTTCATGTCAACTATGGGGTCCTCTCTTCATAGGAATGTGAATGTTAGCCATACAGAACCAATGTGTATAATATACAGGTTGGATCCCTAATCCAAAAATTAAAAATGCTCCAAAAGCCAAACTTTTTGAGCACCAACATAATGCCATTAGTGGAAAATCCCATACCTGACCTCACGTGACAGGTTGAAGTCAAAATGCAGTAAAAACTTTGTTTCATGCACAAAAATTATTTAAAATATTGTGTAAAATTACTTTCAGGCTTTGTATAAGGAATATATGAAATGTAAATGAATTTTGTGTTTGCACTTGGATCCCATCCTCAAGATGTCTCATTATGTATATGCAAATAATCCAGAATCCAAAATCTGAAAACGTTTTTGGTCCTAAGCATTTTGGATAAGGGATATTCACCTGACTTTACACTATACGGCTGCTGGAAAGAAAAGGTATTATTGTTTAGATTGTTAAGCTGGGAGGATGTAAACTTGTCATGTGGAGAGAGACTGTTTGGCAGAATACAGTCAAATATATGAACAGAATAAGGATTAATATGTAGAGATATCCATCCTTGGATCTATCTGATCCTAAAACCATGTCCAACCTAAATTTTCTAGTTCTGTGACCTAGTCAGTTCCACTTATTTCTTCTTATGCTAGTTTGAATTGGGCTTCTATCACTTGTATTATGCTAAAGAGTCTTAACACTTACCAAATTCTATAGATCTTAACATTCAAGTATCTGACATGCATCCTTTCTTTTTTCTCCCACTGCTGATATACTACGGAATGACTTCCTGTCATTCTTCTACTACAGCAGTCATCTTGCTGCCAATCTATTGTTTCTCCAACATATCCATCACATTACTATTAAAATTATCTTATTAATAAAATGTGGGATTATATTACTTTTGTCTTTAAATATCTTCAAGCTCTCTATTGCATAATAAACAAAGCCTATATTTCTTAATTGGCATTTAAGGTTTCCCCAAATACAATCTGATCTGAACCTATTTATTCATTTATTCACTCATTCAGCAAATATTTATTGAGTACTTACTATATATGAGGCATAATGCTGGATATAGTAGATATAGTGATGACAAAATAAAAATTCTTCCACATATAGCTTACATTCCAGTAGGAAAGTTGCAACTCTTACAACATCTTTCCATAACATCTGGTCTAGCATGGCCTGGGGATAATTTCCATGGAAGCCTCTGCTCAAGCTGTTCTTAGTTCTCAATGATCTTCCCCACCTGTTAAATATCAAAATTCAATGCTAAAATATCTATGATTTAATGGCACTTACCTTTATGTTTCCTAATTGTTTACATTTATGCTATAGTACAAATTTATCTTGTACAATCACTGATTTATATATTCATCTTGCTTACACAAAAACTTCTTGAGGACAGGAAACTGATTTTGTTCATTTTTGTCCCTTTCATAATACTTTGCATATAGTACAAACTCCTTATTATTCTATTTGTTGTAATCAAATTTGTTGAATGATTGTCGTTGAAACATAAAGATGAGAAAATAGAATGTTATTGAGGATTGAAGAACAGACTTATAATTACTGAGTGCCTATCATATAACGAAAGTTATCCTAGGTGTTTTTCATAGACTATATGATTTAATACATATAACTTCACACTACAGGAAACTAAGTCAAGGGAAATAAAATAATTTAGATATTTTGTAGATATTTTGTCGTAGAGAGTGGCCAAACCAGAACATGAACCCAGGTATTTCTGACTAAAATGCTGAAAGCTTTTCTACCTCACTACATAACATTCTATTTTGTCACTATCAATCATATAAATGTATTAATAATTTTAATTTTGTCGACCAGATTCTCCCCTTTTCACCTTGATCACAGATAATCTGATTATAAAAGCTGAGACTCCGTGAAAGCTTTTGTGCCGTGTTTGATTTCAAGCAAATATTTTGTAAATTTGGGTGTTATTTTTGTCTTACAGGTACATGTCAAAAAATGCAGAACACAACACTGAAATAGCAGAGATTTGGGCATAGTTTTGATAAATACACTAGTACAATTAGAATATCCCAAACAAACATAAACTTTTCTGAGAGAGATAATTTCATGTTAAGAAAAAAAGTTGGTTTTGTGGCCCCTCACACTCCCATATATATATATATATATGTTTCCTTAAAGCTTTCAGTTTGTATCCCAGTCCCTCTGTGAAAGAGAGAAGCTATAATTCCACTTTGGCACTAGGACATATTTTGTTAATATTCTGGTTACTCAACAAGAGTCAATTGTTTTAGTTTTCCTATCTGTAAAGGAATATCCAAAAAGATGAATACTGAAACTCAGATAAAAAAAATTCATCATTGAACAAAAGGATTAGAATTATGCCCAACAAGAAAACTTTGTACTGTATTAGAATGATTTAAAACACTTATTGTACTTGTAATTTATTGGCCATAAAATTACTTCCTCATTTTGGAAATATTACTTTGCCCTTTGCCTGGTATTTCATGTGGTATCTTTTGATTTCGTATATACTATACAATAATAAAATATTAGACAACGTGGATGATTATCATTCAAAAAATTGTAATTCTATAGTGGTTAAATTCTCACTTGCATTTATTTCATGTAAAATATTATATGAAAACAAAATTAGCTTACCCCTGCTCTGGTTTAAGGAAGATTATACTTTAAAAGTATGTTTGCTAAATAGTTTTTAATTAGTTAACATCCACAATCATTTATTTGTAATTACAAACAAGTTGTTTTTCATTATTGGTCACTCTTAAGAAAAACAAGTACTTCCGACATACATTGTGTTTGAGGGTGCTTTACTTTAAAAGAACTTGGAAATCAAGTTGGCAATATAAGTAGAAACTACAAAATAAATTTGAAAAAATGTTTACTAATTTTCTCCCCTTTTCTCACTCATGAGTTAAGAGGTGGTCTAGAAAGAAGAGTGCCAAGATTCTTTGTTCATAAACCTTAGTTTTCTCATCTGCAAAATACGGATTTAAAAACCTAATCTTAATGAGGATTAGATTATGTGTTTCAGAGTGACAGCATATAATCTAGAGCTCTGCTTCTTACCACTTGAGTGACCTTGGCCAACTTACTTCACTTCTTTGAGCTCTTGTTCCACTCATTTGTAAAATGGGGCTAAGATAGTTATCTGGCTTATGTAGGTTTGCAAATACCACTGGTATAATTTTCCCTTTTACACAATGCTGTATGTTCTCAGATTAGCAAAAATATTATATGGAAGGGAACTCAAAAGTATTTTCTCTGAATGAGTCCCTTCTTACTGCATCTGCTTTCCTAGGGAAACAAAATTACATAGTTCCATCTCTTTTTGTCTAGGGTACAGCAGTCATTGGTGGCAAAGGATAGAAATTGCCTCATGGAACCTCCAATTATTCACGAATAACTGGACAGTTGAAATTTCTGCCCCTTCCAGAATGTTAGAAAACCAGTTCATAAAACATACTCTTTTAGATGCTACATAAATTACAAATTTCTATAGAAAACTCTTCTAATAATGAAAAACAACTTGTTTGTAATTACAAATAAATGATTATGGATGTTAACTAATTAAAAACTATTTACCAAACTATACTTTTAAAGTATAATCTTCCTTAAACCAGAGCAGCAGTAAGCTAATATAAGAAGCAGAAAAAAGTGGTATAAAGAAAAAAGAAAAATAGCAAGAAATTTTAAATTGCTGATCACTTTTTCTCTATCATTAAGAACTTATTTCCTTAACCAATAATAAAGTTAAGTTGAGAAAGAAGGGGAGACAATTTGTAAAGCTGAATTTTTTGCTTTACTTATTAATTTTTCAGGTATAGTTATATTGTATCCATTTTTGTAATAGCTCTCAAATGTCTCCTTTGTAAATTAATGATTTACTATGTAGATGGCAGCCCTCTTATTAGAGACCTAGAATTCAAAATTATGTTAAAGTGCCAAATTATGCACACGACCACTCTTTTATCATTAAAGCGGATTTATTTTAAAAGGTATACATTTAAAACTCACCCCAATGACAGTAGTATGAATATTCTGTGATACTAGAAAGATTCCCTCTAGAATACAGAATATCAAAAGTTGTCTTTAATTGGTATACATGTGGTTCAGTGCTATTTATTGAACTTTCTATGTATGTGGGGCAAAATAACAGCCACAACACAAAACTAAATGGGATTGGAGATGACATTGTTGTGATACTGTTGTATGCCGACACAAAACCTCACATCATCTAGTCCAAATCCTTGCTTCACTATTTTTATTTTATTTGAATTGAAACCCAGAAAACAATATAATACATTTCCTTGAGACGTATACTCACTATGCATCTCTCTCTTCAAGTCAATGGGATTTCAAATGGAGAGAAAGCAATTTACCACAACATCCACAAGTTTTTGGTCAACATTAAGAGACAAAGGATCAGATTTTTGGAGCCCAATTGCCTGGGTTCAAATCCTGCTTCCACCAGATAATAGCTGTGTAATCTTGGTAAGTCACTTCTTCGTGCCTTAATTTGCTCGTAACTAAAATGATGACAGTAAAACCACATCTCTCATAGGGTTCTTATAAGGAGCAAATGAGTTACTATTCGTATAGAAGTTGTAATGCAGTATACATTAACAGAATTGGCGATAATAGGAAGTTTACTAATAATCTTATCGCTCCATTTTTTTGTCAGTAATGAAAATTTTTTTAAAAGCCTGAGAAATTTCAAGTCAACAGGTATTCGTAAAACACCTACTATGCCTGGTGCCTTGGGAACATAGAATAATTTGGGAAGTTACAGTCTATTTTGACTTTGTAATAAGTGGAAAACACAGAGCAAAGTTCAATGGAACCACAAAAATGCTAGAGTGCCATATAATTTACCTAAGTAAAGCTAACAGCAAAATCAAGTATTCTAAGATTTATATTAATAAAAACGCAACTAACAATTGGGAATGTATTTATTTTCAGATCTACACAGAAGTTGCTAAATACAATGCTGTACATCAACAGAAGTTGTGCAGAAATAGTAAAATTTTCCTTTATCTCCACCTGGGAAGTCTGAAAACATAGGGCTTGTGACTGGAGCCTACTATCCCCGAGGACAACGCGGAGGGCTCAGCGAATACCTCAATGTGCGAGGGAATGAAAGGCTCGAACTACGACCGTGACTAGGGACCAGGCTTTTCCTACTGCCGATGCCGGGCAGATGCAAACCCAGAGACCACCCTTGCGCGCGATCTCCAACCCGAAGGTGCAGCTCTTTTTCGGACCTGGCGCTGTGAGGAAAAGGCAGTCTTTGAGTGAGGAGCCGCCGCGTGGCGGGACACAAGGAAAACCACCCGAGCCGCTGAACGGTATCCCGCGACTCCACTCCAGGGCACTGGGAACGCCAGGCTGAGGAGGGACTCTGCCTTCCGCAAAGCTAGCGGTTCCCACTCCACCTCCCACTATCTCAGCGATGGGCATCCGAGCGCTAGACCGGGATACCGCGGCGGAGGAGGCGGTCAGCTGAACCTCAGGCCCCAACCCTGGGCTCGGCCAGCTAGGGGTCCACCGCCCGCCGCCGGGGTCCCGGGCCCACGTCACTTCCGGCGCGCGCGCCCGCCCGCAAAGACACAGTCGGGCCAGGGCCTAGCCCGGGCGCGCGGCTGCCCGGGGGCGCGCGGGGAGGGCGGGCCGCGCGAAGGGGGAGTGTCTGCCCGCCGCCGCTACTGCTGCCGCCGCCGCCGCCGCCGCCGCCGTCGCCGCAGCTACCAGTGCTGAGGAGTTCGCTGGAACCCTTTCCTCAGACCCGGCCCGGTCTCCCCGCCCGGACTCCGGGCGCCAGCGCTAGGCGCACTCACCGCTTTGACGGGTGCAGAAGCGGGAGTTGCCCCAGACTGTGGAGTGGCGGGCACGGCCCCAGCCCCCCTTCCCCTCCCTGACCCCTTCTTGCCATCGCCCCAGACATGGGCAACGCGGCGACCGCCAAGAAAGGCAGCGAGGTGGAGAGCGGTGAGTTGAAGGCCGGGTCTGGGTATCCGCTGGGCGGGCCGGCGCAGGGCACCGAGGCCCCTCCGGGTCGCAGCTCCTGAGGCCGCGGGCACGGGCCAGGCCTAGCAGCGGCCGCCGGGAGTCGTTCTGGGGGGCCGGGGGACCAGCTGCCTTCCTCCTCCATTCCGACCCCCCAGCTCCGCGTTGAGGGCTGAGTGCGAAGGGCCGGATGTGGGGATCCTGGGAAGAGCGTTCCCTGGGATTCCCTTTTTCACTCTAGCGAGGAGGACTTGCACACATTCTGGAACACTTCCCCAAATATGGTCCGAGGAAAGAAGTCCCCAGTGCCATCCCACCCCTGCTTTCCCCTCTCGCCGACTCTTTGGGAGCTACAGGTAGTGGTGCTGTGGGTAAGGTTGGCTCTTCTCCCTCCATCACTTGGGTCCAACCCAACCTTATCACAAGGCGGGGGCTGCTAGTCTGGCTCTACGCAAGTGAGGCTAATCCTGAGTGAACAACTCTGCCTTAGAGATCCTTCATCTCTTCAGATTAGGAATGGAAAACATAATGAGACCAAACAGCAACTTTATCCATTAGAGAAAAAAGCCAGGCAGGTTTGCCTTTTCTCTAGACATTCTAGGATCTGCTACAATGCCTGTAAAACTTAAAGGTCATTCGGAGTGGAAGTGCTTCCAGAACACAGTTAATTTCTTCTGAGAGCTGAAGGTGCGGGTACTCCACACTTTACATCAAAAAGTAAAAAATCATGAAAATGGAATTTCTGTATGGCTGTGAGGTGTGTGTGTGTGTCTGTGTGTTTGTGTATGCATGTATACACATGCATATATATGTGTGTATATATGTGTCAGAATGGTCGTGAAATAAAACTTGGTTTGCCTTTGTAAAGTTTATATATTTTTATAATTCAGAATGGCCGAATAACAGATGATATTTGTTACATCACCAGTAGTGAATGACATGTTAGCACTTAAAGTGGGCCTGATAATTTTAGTTTGTGTAAATATTACTTGTAATGTTTTCATGGTTGTAACATAAGAATTAGGCTAATTTTATAATTTAGCATGAAGGAAATAGCTTTTTTTTCTGTATTAGTAAAGTAGAATTCATTTAGAAGGATTTAGTCTTTCATTTGGTTTAACATAAATAGATCAGATTATATGGTTTATGTTTCATCAGTAAGGTTTTGGTATCAATTTTCGGGAGCTCCAGAAAAGTTTGATGAGCTATTATATAAACTATTTAAGAACACACAGTATCTCATACAGAGATCTAAAGAAACCATTGTAGAGGTAGAATGTATGTTATTTTATTTTTATTTATTTATTTTTGAGATGCAGTTTCGTTCTTGTCGCCCAGGCTGGAGTGCAATAGTGCAATCTTGGCTCACTGCAACCTCCGCTTCCTGGGTTCAAGCGATTCTCCTGCCTCAGCCTCCCGAGTAGCTGGGATTACAGGCGTCCACCACCACACCCGGCTAATTTTTGTATTTTTAGTAGAGACGGAGTTTCACCATGTTGGCCAGGCTGGTCTCGAACTCCTGACCTCAGGTAATCCACCCACCTCAGCCTCCCAAAGTGCTGGGATTACAGGCGTGAGCCAACGTGCCCGGCCTTTGTTATCTTTTTAAAATTGCGGAAATATAGTAACTAACTGTACAGGAAGTATAAAAAATGTAAAAAGCGTAAAGAATTATTTGTACCTTATATGTTGTCATTTTTCGTGTTAATTTAAAACTGTATTAACTTAAAACGTGCTAATTGTGTTACAAAAGAGTGTTTGGAGAATGATCCTATTAGTAGTTTTCATTAGCAAGTGCTGACCTGTATAATGTTTATATTTTGGATAATGATAGTAGACTCTCCTGTGACCTGTGTATTTTTTATTAAGTTACCAAAACAATTCTCCCTTACACAGTATTAATTTGCAACTCATAGCTGTGAAATAACCTCAGAATATTTACTGAAAACAAAATGGAAACTTCAAATGTTTATCTGAACATATTTAAATTATTTCCATGAATAAATTCTTTCCTATGTTTTAAGTGTTAATGACAGTCTAGTACTTAAGTATATTAGTCAGCTTTTTGTGTAACTTTGTTTATGGAAACAAGGTCATTATAATAGTTTAAAAAGCTGTTGTGAAGTGACCAAAAAAAAAAATAGCATGTTATGTGTCATAGGGAAAATTATTTGAAATGTCATGTGTTGATTAATGTTTGTAATTTCATTTGGAGCAATGTTATCAGGTATATGTTGCTGTTCTGTAGTAAACAAAGAAATTGTATTTTAAACTTAATGAAAGGACTCTTATCATTACATACCTAACTGTTCTGTGTATTTTTTTAAAGAATTATTCTTGAAAACTTGTTTTTCAAAACTTTTAGAAATATATGATGTTACAGATCAGCCTGTACAATCATTCCTTTTCAAAGATCCTGATCTCTGAAGAAGCTGGAGTTGAGATCATACTGTTAGTAATAACCGAGTAAGGAATAGAGTCTGATGCCTGCACTCCATTCAGCATCACTAAATAATCAATTAATACATTTATTTTCAAAATATTCACCAAATGTTTTAGTTTCAATTAGAGACTATAAGTAAAAGCTAAAACATGTTACTGTCTAATGGGTAACTCATATATATAAGAGTTACCTGAAAGGCAAAAATACAAGTGCTAACATTATGGAAAGTGGAATTAGAACTCTGAAAATTGCTGTATGAAAATGTTTGATTTGAAAAGTTGATTAAAAGTATCAAGTCAGTTAAAATTTCAGGTTCAGTTAGCACCAAGCTTCAGAAAGGCAGGTGATTCCAGAGCTTAGTTCTAAAAATATTCCAGAAGAATGAAGTTGAAGTTAGGCATAAAGATAATTTAGAAGGGTCTTGGTTAACTTTGACTATCTGGTGCCTATATTATACTCTACTGAAACTGGTCCCTGTATTAGAATTAACATTTTCTGGGGTAAGACCTAAAGGCTAAGTGAGATTCCATCTTCATCTCCACAGGTTTTGGAGATAACATTAACTTAGGTACCTGTTGTTCTGCTGTAGTGCATTAGGAAATTGTATTGATGTATCTCAAAACTTAATGAAAGAATAACTGGCGCTATTATATACATAATAGTATATGATAGTGTGTGTTTTAAAAATTACTCTTGAAGATATATCCCTTTTAAAATTTGGATGTAGTTATTTAAACATCAGCTAATACAGAGAAACAAATTTTAGAAATATGATAAAATTCTCAGAGAAGGTTTAAACTCGTCAGTTAAGTTTGTTTTACTTATCCAGTCTTTTACCTTTTACACCAGCCCCAGTCACCAACACACCAAAAAAGCATGCTACTTCTTTTAACCTGGGAGGGGTTTTTATTTATTTCATTTTAAAAAAATACTATACCTCCAAGTTGCCTATTGGGCTTTGTGTTATACATTCATTGGAAAAATGTTGAGGCCCATGGGTGAACAGTGTTGGTAGAGATTTGAATGTAGATTCTTTCATGACTGCAAGTCATTAAGTTACCATGTGACCTAGTGTTCACATATGATCTTTGAATGTTTTCCAGAGTATCTCTCTGTCCTATGGATTTGAAAGTCAATAGGAATTAATCATAGAAAGCCACCAGTAGACTAGGTTCAACAAAAATTTTTTGAGGACTAATATGTGCCGGGTTATCTAATGCTTTCCATATATAAACTTTTACTTAATCTTTTTAACTGTAAAGTACTTGAGTTATTCCTTCATTTATGGATGAGGAAACAAAGGCTCCGAGAGCCTAAGTGACTTGCTTAAGGTTGCATAGCTAGTAAGTCAAGAAGCAACATTTAAATTGAGGCAACTGTAAGCCCAGAACCTGAAATTCTAACCACTTTGCTGAACAGCCTCTCTATCCAGTAGAATAGCCAATGCTAAGACACACAGAATAGCTTAGACAATTATAGCATGTTTCACTTTTCAAACATGACTTTTATTTGGTATATTAAAATCTTAAGTGAAAAAGATTATTTTTTTCTTGTACCATTCTCTAGATTCAGTTTTATCATCATGTTTTCAGATTTAATATAGTAGAATTTCAAATTAAACCACATAAAACTAATTTTATTTACTTAAAGGCTTCATTACCGCAGTACTTATATTTATTTTTTTCCCATTTGTAAATGTATACTTTTCCCTTCTTGCCGAATAGTCAATCAAAAAATTATTATTTGAACTTGTATTATCATTTTAAAAGTATTGGCAAATTCTCATTTCAGAGTAGCACTGTCCAGTCAAACATTCTGTGATAATGGAAGTGATCTCCACCTATGCTGTCCACCATAGTAGCTACTAGCCACATGTCTATTGAGCACTGGAAATGTGAATAGTACCACTGAGAAACTGAATCTTTAACTTACATGTGGCTAATTAGTGTTTGGTAAATTGGACAGCACAGGTTTAGAACATAGCTGTTTTTGCATTTAATAAAAATGCCAACCCATCTTTCTGTCATCTTGGTTATTTGTGGATCCTTACAAGTGTGTGTAGATTAATGGAATGCTGAATTTATTTTTTCTCATTTAAGAATTAACTTATTTCCTCAGCATTTCCTCAGAATAAGTATTTATAAACTTAGTGAACAAATTATTATAGTTCAATAATTTGTGTGTAATTTATTAACTACAAAGTTAAATTCTTTTTGGGGCTGTATTAGAATTAAAATTTGTGATTTTTAATACTCAATCTCAGTGAATATTCTTTTATTGAAAAATTTTTGTAGATTTAAATGTTGATGAGCAATGTAGTGATTTCTTATATCTTACTTAGGTCTTTGCACCTTTCAATTATCAAAGGAAAATCAGTAGCAGATATTTGTTCCAATTCAGTAGAATGCAGAGGTACCTGGGAAATCTTTCTTGGGTGTAAGATGAAAAAAGTCAAAACAATCAGTTATGCAGTTTTGATGATAAATACATATGATCTCATCCAGTTCCATGATTTTGTGAATCTGTTTGTGCGGATTGTCCACTGTATCAAATTATCTCATGTTCAGGAACCATTTTTCCTATTCTCCTCCTCAGTGTCCTTCACTTAGACTGTAGACAGATTGTTGCTTTTTCATTGCCAGCAGTAGGATAATTAGAGGCATGAAAGCCAGCTTAGAAAAGTAAGCCATGGCTGAGTGACAGAAGCAGCACGTGAGAAGGTGCTAGGTAAGCCAGGATAGCTATTAAGATCCTGTCAGATAATTAGTAGTTGACCATAATTCATTTTGACATTCCATTAAATTAATTTTTAAAAATTAGTACAACTTATGAAGTTATATATCTTGGTGATAAATGTTTGTATACATGGGTGATCAAATTTCCTTAGATTAATAAATCCTAAATTTTTAATGAAAAACATTGTGTTAAATAGAAAAGTGTGAAATTTATAAAAGGTAAATGTACTTAGGTCAGTATCTCATTATTTTGAGTATTTAATCTTACTTTTAAATGTATTCCTTCAAGAATGTCCTATATAGTTCTTTGTTCATTGCTTCATTCATTCCTTTATTCAGTACACATAATCAAGCTCCTAAAATGTGACAGACTCTACATAAGACTATGGGAATGAAGATTGAATAGGCCGCAGTACCTGCTTAGGGTGCCCATATTCCAGAGGGGGAAAGATAGACATGTCAACAAACACATGAAACCTGTCACAAATCCTTTCATTAAAGTTCAGCTGGGAACCAAGGGAAAGAAAGGTCATTTCCACTGGGATGGGGAGGAAGAGGTTCAAAAAGGACTTCAAAGAGGAGTTGAGCCCTGAGTTGAGCATTGAAAATGATAAATGTTCATCACATGGATTATAGGAGGAAGGGTGTTGTGAGTAGACAGAGCATTGATAAGTGAAGATGCAGAGAAGTAAAGCCATGTAACATATTCAGGAGAAGGAAGTAAGTTGCCCATTATGATTAAATGATGGAATGTGGGGTTGGTGACAGGAAAAGGGGACATTGTATAATGATAGATGAAACTGAAGAAATGGACAGAGGACCACATAATGGCGAAAGTTTGAATTTTATCTTTCAGACAACAGGGAGCCGTTGTGCACTTGGAAATAAGAGAGAAACATGATACAATTTGGGTTTAAAAGAGGTTACTTTGGTGGTGATGTGAAGATAAATCATTATGGAGCAAGTGGAAGAGGCAAGATCAGTTATAAGACTCATGATAATTTGGGTGAGGGCTATTGAGGGTCTGAACCAAGGTGGTAAAGGTAGGGATGGAGAAAAGGATCTGAAATGGGAGAAATCTGAAAAATTGAGCAGAATGTATTTTACTGATTGCATGTGGGAAATGAGGAAAAGGAGAATTGGGGATGAAACGTTACATTTTTAGCTTCAGTGTCGTGGTAGATGGGTTGTAACGCCGGTAATAGAGTCAGGAAATGAATACAGAGGGCAGGAGTACATTGGGGGTTGGGGTTGGGACATACTGAATTTGGGATACCCATGTCATTTCTGATAAATGATAGCTGATTGGTTATTCTATGTGTGAATTGTCTTTTATCTCCCAGCCATGGGGGAAAATGACCTTGGATGGTCAAGGGACCTTTTCCACATTTTATCCTCATTTTACTCTTTTCAAAGACAACTGTTTAGAAACTATAGAAACTATAACATCTGGCATAACTTACATAAATTAAGAATTTTATATACTAAAAGTTTAACCTTTTTGTTTTAAAAAGAGGAAAGCCAAAGCACTGATGAGAACAGTGTAACTTTTAAAGAAACAAAGTAATTTAAAATCATAAAATATTACTTTTATAATTTAAGTGTGCGTCCTCTAAGCTATTCAGTTTTGTAGTTATACAGGGTAGTGGAAAGAACATGTAAAATATAGCACCAACATCTATTATGTACTAAGTAAATGTCGGTTTTATTCCCCTAGAGTCCTTTAACATAGATGTTTAAAAGTTCAGATGTAATTGAATAGTAAAATCATAAACTTGAGAGTAAGAAAAATCTAATTTTTTTCCTAATACATTCTAATATCTCATTTTGGACATATGTTTTAATATCTCCAAGTTATGGTATAAAATTGAGAGGGATGGACTAATGACACTGTGATCTCTTCTTCCAGCTTTATAATCCAATGCTTCTATTATATTTATTTAAAGGAAAAAATAAACACTTAGGAAGCAACAAGATTAGGCAATAAATCATAAAAAGTGCTCACAAAATGTGTAGGCAGAGAAGTGGCAAATGATCCTCAATTGAGCAAATAAATATATGGTAATGTATTTGCAAAAACTTTTGATTTACATTTAAGGAATGATAGTAATGGACAGGAGTGCCCTTGACAGGCAGGGAGGGCTGGGCTGTGTATCCCTCTGCTCGCACTGCAGGGAAATGTCTCAGTGACTTTTCCTGAGGAGGTTCCTGGTCTCAGTCGTCTCCAGGAAGCCCTCTCAGGATCGGTGGCCACCTCTCACTTACGGAGTCCTGCAGACCCCACAATGCAGTCCTGGTGGCCTGGCTGTAACACTCAACTCAGATCGGATAATATACACCACCAGGATCTCCTTGATGACCGTTAATATCCAGGATGGACGTGACTTTCAAGACCAGTTGGTCAACAGTGAGACGCCCATGGTTGTGGATTTCCACACACAGTGGTGTGGACACTGCAAGATACTGGGGCCAAGGTTAGAGAAGATGGTGGCCAAGCAGCATAGGAAAGTACTTATGGCCAAGGTGGATATTGATGACCACACAGACCTCACCACTGAGTATGAGGTGTTGGCGGTGCCCACTGTGCTGGCCATGAAGAATGGGGATGTGGTGGACAAGTTTGTGGGCATCAAAGATGAGGATCAGCTGGAGGCCTGCCTGAAGAAGCTGATGGGCTGACAAGCAAGGACGAGTCCTGGTTCCCTTGCCCCCGTGTAACACCAATAGAACTCTTCCTGCCACCTCTCTCCTGTCTGGCCTCTGGGGTCCATGCTTAGAGCCCAGGCTCCAGCAGTGAGTGCTTCCGAGCTGGCGGACTGCCCAAGATGGTGGCAGACAGCATCAGAGGATGGTGCTGCTGCTGATCCAGGGACTGCCTTCTTCCCTCCCACATGCCTTTCATCCCCTCCCACTAGGGCCTATGGCAGTTCTCTCAGGATGCATAGAGAGAGCCCAGGCCAGCCCACAGTACTCCTGTTCAGGCAGCCACACCTTGGTCCTCATCTCTGGTCCCTTCTGATCTGAAGCCTCATGCCTGGCTCATCTGCCACCTGCATTTCTCTTTCCTGCTGCTGTTTTGTAAAAAGAAAAAGAAAAAAGAAGCCCAAACTAGTGAGAATAATACATAATTCTCTCATTTTTTGTAGGTCTGTAATAAAGAACTTAGTCATCCCTTCCACCTCCTACTGTGAAGAGCAGACCCTGGGTCCCACACTGAAATCCCGTGTAGTCGCCCATCCCCATTCCCCAGGGAACCCCCTCCCAGCTAGCCTCCCAGGCAGGGGGCCAGAAAATGAGCGATGGACTGGGGAACCCTGTAGAGCCTTGATTCTGGAAGGCTCGAGGCACCTCCTTCGCTCCTTAGCTGGCCTGTTGGTCCTCTGAGCAGGGGGCTTAACTGTGAACAAATCAGACCAATAAAGCAAGGGTCTGCACCTAAAAAGACAAATTTATGAATCACTGTACTATCTTTGAAGATATTTTCATGTCCTACTACAAGTAAAGGAACCATCAAAATGTTCACCATCAGGGCAGAGTCTTGGAAATAAAACATGAAGCATTCTACTCTTATGTGAAATCATTAGTGTACTATGTATAGATGTGGTGTTCTGTGTATAGCAGAACCAGAGAAACTTTAGATCAGGGGCAGCTAACAGGAGTAAGAGCATGGAAAGTCTATTGTGTGTGAATAAACTATATATATATATTTCATTTAATCTAGAAAAATTAAGGTTACATGATTAAAGTGTGTAAAATCAAGTAGCATAGACAGAAAATCTGGGATTGCTCACCTAAACTTGAAACCCTAGAACCCATGGACTATTCTTCCAAACTTACAAAAGCTAGTTGTAGAACAAGTAAAATGAATTGTCATAAAACCTTGATATAAACTGAGCTTAGACAATAAATATATTTAACTGATTAGTCATTTATGTTTAAAGGTGAAACATATGTGTTTACAAATTTAGGTAGTATTTTTAGCAATTTCAAAAGCAAGAAAACTTTAATGCTTTTTTACTCTTTAAAACATTTTTAAATTTTTATTTATTTATTTTGAAACAGAGTTTTACTGTGTTGCCCAGGCTGGACTCAAACTCCTGGGCTCAGGCAGTCCTCCTGCGTAGCTGGGACTGCAGGTGTGTACCACCGAGGCTTGTTTTTTTTACTCTTTATAGGTTTTATAATCTCTCCAGCCCCCAGCACTTTCCAAAAGAATCATCAGTATTTATAACATAAGTCTCTTTCTTGCTAATACTAAGGTTTACTACTATTATGCAGATAAATTTTTTCCCCTGATATGGTGGTATAACTTAAAATGCTTTTAGTGGATTTCTTTATTTTAATCTGCTGTAATTAATGTATTCATTTAGTTTATTTTTATTCCCTAACCAGTGAAATAGGGAGTAAAGAGTTGTCTTCATGTAGCTCATAGTCTAGTAAAAGATTTAGACAAGTAAAAGCACAATGATGAGAATGTTGTTGGAAGTGGATTATAGGACGTATTTTTTTGTAATGTGAATTAGATTCAGTAATGCTATGTATCTATGCAGAAAATTTTCCGAATCAAATTTGATATTCTTATAAGAGAGAAATGCACCAGTTAAATTGATACACTAGCATAATTGAAATTAGTTCTGCCTTAGAAAATCCAATGTAGATGCCATATTTTTTTATCTGGCCTGGTGTAACAAGGTATAAAGTCCCAGGCTCTCTGACCACAGTTTAATGTTATATTCACTGTTGTCTTCTATTCATAGGTTAATTTTTCAGGGACATCTTAAACTTGTTTTGTTGTAAGACAGCTGTGCAATCCAAACCATTAGGTCTGTGACAAGCCTGTTTTCTCAATCTGGACTTGTCCTTAGTAAATTAAAGAGACTGTACTTGTGATTTTATTAGTTTAGAGTCCTGTTTAGTAAAATGAATATTCCATTTCTATACTGTATTCTTCTTAAGTAGATGACCATATAGCATCAGCAGGCCATTGTTGTATGTGAGCCACAAACTTCAGAGAGCATGTTGGTATAGGTATTAATTATTTCTTTTACAGGGGCTAGCTGTACTGGTAACTTAGCTCTTTCAATCTTAGCTCAACTCCCTCTGAGTAGGAGCCATGACAGGTTAAACTGTGGAAGAATATGAGCCTCACTTTAGGCTGTAGTCTTGAGGTCATGAATAAGCCATAGTTCAATTCATAGAATGACAGGCAAAGCATTCCCTTGTTTGTCTTTCATTCATTCTTAATCAGTACTTACTGAGTACCTACTTCAAACCAGGCATTATACTAGTCTGTAGATGCAAATAAAAATAAGACTTGGTTCCTGTCCTTAAACTGGTAGGCAGATACAGATATTTATAGTAAGGCATACAGTGATACATAGGTACCTGAGATTAATACTAGTGTGAAAATGCAGCATAGGAATTTATATAGGAGTGGTATAGAATTTCTGAGATCATCTTGGGAAATAGACTGAAACTAACTGAAATGGGAACTTGCTTTGAGTCCATTTTGGAGATATTTACATCTGTAATTGTAGCACTTGTACTACATTGCTTTTTCAACTCCTATCCCCACTACAGTGTGCTCTGGCAAAGCAGTGTCTATGTTGTTTAGTTTTTTAATCTCTGGAATGTGGTACAGTTCTTGGCTCATGTCATGGTGGGAGCTAAAATCATGGATAGTTAAGTGGATCAAAAATTCAAACCTCTTGTAGAAGCATACATCCTCCTCCCTTTCCTTCATTGGCAGGAACTGTGTCAGTAATGTATTGACTGTTTGGGGATAATAGTTGATTAATGTGATAAGAGGGTACCTCTTTCCCTGCCTTTTTTTATTATGTAGTAGCTTCTTTGACATTTATGTATCAAAATTATATCACAGTTGGTATGGGGAGATTGGTCTCAGGCAGGTAGGAAGAAGACACTGGACTAGGGAAAACTAGAGTATTATGCTCCCAACTTTTTGAAAAATTTGTTATTCAAGGCATATATCATTCAACTGTGCCAATGTGTTTCTCATCCTTGTTGCTGTCATTTACCAGTCTCTTGCTTACTTCTTATTCATCAAATACTTTGGCATCTGGCTCACAATGTTCCTCTACACTCTCAGCTCTGCATTCATTCTGGGTGGTTTTGAATTCTATGTTAACGACTCATTTAATATCACTGCACCTCTGTTCTTTGACCATGTTATCTCCTATTCCCTTTTTGTTCATTTCAGATGTCTAGTTTTGCCAAGGACCATGTCATATTCATTAACTGCTCAAGAATCACCAATGTAGGTGTGTGATTCTTTGATCACAATTTCCTCTCCTTTTTGCTTGCTTTTTAAATATTCCCATTATGATCATTCTTCATCAGAACTTCTCATCCATTTATCCATCAGTCCTCTCATTTTCATTTTTTCTTCTTAACCATTTTAGATTACTTGGTCCCAAAATTCCTTTGCACATCTGCCTCTTTATCAAATCTCTCTAACAAAAAAGTAACTCATGATAAACTCAGCTATGTGCTTTCTCAGTGCTTTCAGCCAAGAGCCAAGCACTGCTAGAGAAAGCCACACAGAAGAACACTAGAAATTTACTATCATCAACCTCAAATGGGCTGTCAACATGACTTGACAGTTTTATCACATTTCTCTGATCAACTCTGTCTCTCATTCTTCACAAGTTCTATTTCATTTCTCTCTTTATACCTCTGACTTCTCCATTATCTGTTTCTAAGTCATGATATTACATCATATTTTACCAGGAAAAGAAAAGCTATCAGACAGGAACCCCTTTAACTTCTTCCTATTAAATATTCACACCTACTGTATTTTAACTTGACCGTCTTACTCTATTATAATAGAGGAGTTGTCTGTTATATTTATCTATTGTTACATCACACAGGACTCCTAAATTTAGCAACTTAAAGAGTGACAACATTTATTTTACTTCTGAAAGTAAGTAATTTGGGCAGAGCTCAGCTATGCGCTCTATATGACATCAACTATCTTAGCTCAAAAGCTGGGGACTAGAAACACATAAAGCCTTGCTCATTTACATATTTCCCTGTTGATGCTGGCCGTACAGGTAATTTGTACCTTACTTAGGACTGTCAGCTGGAGCACCTACACATGACCTCTACATGTGGCTTGGGCCTTCATATCATGTGGCTAAGTTCCAAGAAGGAGGGAGAGAGCCAGGTATAAGCTGTATCACCTTTTATGACCTAGCCTCCAAAGTCAAGCAGTGTCACTTCAGCTGTATTCTGTTCATTAAGTGAGCCACTTTAATGAGTCTGTATCAAGGGAAGTTGAATTAGATTCCACCCTTTGATGGAAGGAGTTAGAAAAATGTTGGTACATGTTGTAGATATCACATTGTACATCTTTCTCTGCAAGGCCAATCCCTCCACTATTACTTTGGATCCCAATCCCTCCTGCTTTCCCAGGAGTCTTTGTATTCTTATCTTTTACATGTATAATAATATGTCTTCTCATTTATTTAAAAAATGTGTACCCCTTTTCCCTTCACTTTCAGTTTTCTCTTTGACCCTACTTTCTCTTTCCCTTTCTCATCGCTCACCTACTAAAGTGAACTGGCCTGTGATTTACAGTATGTGTGGTCAAATCAGTTGACTTTGGTGGCCAGGCAGGTAATTTTAATGTGTCTTGGGTAAAACCTGAGACGGGAAGAAAGAAAAAGGAGAAAATGTTCTTTTTCTGTTCTTACTATGTTATAGTTACTTACAGTCAAGATATAGAGAACTTAAATTTAATGTAGTTCAGCTTTTAGAATACAACATGTTTGAATGTTGTGGTCTGCATATTAATATTTAAGTATTAACATGAAGTTATATGAAGTATGTAACAACATAAAAAATGTCAAACTGGGTTACATGCACAACCCGGTTTAATATATAAGAACCTATTCTTTAAATACCTTTAGAATCTTTGACCCAACAATTTCTTGATTCTTTTTGTTTTTGTTTTTGTTTTTTGAGAGGGAGTCTCGCTCTGTGGCCCAGGCTGGAGTGCAGTGGCCGGATCTCAGCTCACTGCAAGCTCCGCCTCCTGGGTTTACGCCATTCTCCTGCCTCAGCCTCCCGAGTAGCTAGGACTACAGGTGCCCGCCACCTCGCCCGGCTAGTTTTTTGTATTTTTTTTAGTAGAGACGGGGTTTCACCGTTTTAGCCAGGATGGTCTCGATCTCCTGACCTCGTGATCCGCCCGTCTCGGCCTCCCAAAGTGCTGGGATTACAGGCTTGAGCCACCGCGCCCGGCCGATTCTTTATAATTAGATTTAACTTTCTTGTTTTTTGGTTTTTTTTGTTGTTGTTGTTTTGAGACAGGGTCTCGCTGTGTTCCCCAGGCTGGAGTGCAGTGGTGCGATCATGACTCCCTGCAACTTCTGCCTCCTGGATTCAGGCGATCCTCCCAACTTAGCCTCCTGAGTAGCTGGGACTACAGGTGTGTGCCGCCCTGCCTGGCTAATTTTCGTATTTTTGGTAGAGACGGGTTTTTGCCATGTTGCCCGGGCTGGTCTTGAACTCCTGGGTTCAAGCAATCCACCCACCTCAGCCTTCCAGAGTTCTGGGGTTACAGGTATAAGCCACCATAACCTTCTTGTTCTGTTACTCACACAAGTTTAGCATGAGAAATAAACATGTTAGTGACTTCTTATCTTTAATCTTTATTGTACTCAAAGGCATCAGTGACCTAAAAATCTTCAAATGTTTTTTCCCAGTGATTTCTGTGACAATAACAGTGAGAGCCATAGTGGAGGTAGAGTTGGCAGAAGGAAACTTTTTTGGTTTTGGTTATGATTGTTTTTTGTTGTAATTTACTTTATAATATTCTGTGTAGTAGAATTGAGAAACTATGTTACAGTAGTACTATTTTCAAGAAAAAATTTAATTGAAGTATACCATACATTTCAAAAGTATTCAAATCCTAATTTATAGGCCAATGAATTTGATAAAGTGAACACTCATGTGAATTTTCACCCATACCAAGAAATAGAATATTATTGAAACCCCAGAAGCTTCCCTCCTCCCCGTACCCAATCATTACTAGATTTAAAATGTGGAATACTACATCATGTTTTCCTTTGTGACTGCCTTCTTTCACTTACGTATTTGTGACACTTATCCATGTTTTTGTCATAGCAGTGATTTATTAATTTTCACAATATATATCATTGTATAAGTATAGCAAAACATATTTTTTCTATGGTTGATGTAAATTTGGGTTGTTTCCAGTTTGGAGCTCTTATGAATAATGCTTTGAACACACTTGTACATGACTTTTGGTAAATATATGTATGTTTTGGTGAATATGTATTTGATGAATATGTGTTATGGATACACTCATATACATACATGCATATATACATGCATGTGTGTCTTTGTGTGTGCGTGAGAGAGAATGCTGTTGAATTAATTGCTGGATTTCTGGGTCACAGATCATGTGGTTCTGGTAAATACCACCAAATAAATTTTCAGATTGGTTGAACCTGTTTCTAACCAGCAGTGCTTAGGGTTTTAGTCACTCCACATCCTTCCCAAACTTGATGTTTTTCATATTTCTAATTATACCTATTCTGGTAAACATTTCCTGGTAATAATTTGTACATCCCTTATGACTGATAGTGTTGATTACTTTTTCATGTTGGTATTGGTCATTTGGATATCCTCTTTTTATAAAACATTTTTTTCAGGTATTTCCCCATCCCTTTTTTGCAGCATTCTGTTGTCTTTTTCAAAAAAATTGATTTGTAGAGTTATTTAACATGGGTACAGGTTTTTCCCCCCCAGACATATGTACTTCAAATATCTTCTTCTGTTTCATAGCTTGCCTTTTCACTTTCTTAACAATGTCTCCTTCATACTGTTTAATAATTTTCAAACTTACAAATAATTTACAAATCATTTCCTGTATGATTTGTGTTTTGTTTGGCCTTCTTTGGTCTTTAAGAAGTTCTCACTACCCTAGGGTCATAGATATTTCCTATGTTAGGTTTAGAAGCTTTCTTTTACCTTTCATATTTAGAAATACAGTCTATCTTGAATCAAGTGTATGCATCTCTCTCTCTGTTTCTCCCTGTCTCTCTGTCTGTCTCTCTCTCTATGTGTGCGCTTGTGTGTGTGTGTGGTGAGGTAGGAGTCATTTTTTAATATCAGTATTTATTTGACACATCACCATTTAAAAGGAAAAAGAAATTGTCCCTTCCCCAAAGCACTGTAATGACATCTTTGTTATCAAAGGCTGAATATATTTGATTTACTTCTTTTCTGTTCCATTGGTTTTGTCTATTTTAGTGTCAGTACAAAACTGCATGAATTCATATAACTTTATAATAGAAGTTATCATAATCAGTAGTACAAATACTAAAACTTCATCCTTCACAATAATTTTGAATATTCTTTCTTTTTAATTTTCCTTTAAAAATTTTAAATCAGCTTGTCAGTTTTCACATACATAATTATATACATGAATCTTTTAGGAATCTTAATTGCGATTGCATTGAATATATAGTAGTTTGAGAAGAATTTTCATCTTTATGATATTGAATTTTTAAGTCCATGAAAAGTATTTCTCCATTTATTTAGATCTACTTTAACTTCTTTTAGTATCTTTGTAATATTCTGTATCTTCTTTCAGTAGTGCTTTGTAATATGCTGTTTAAATTTTAAATGTAATTTAAAAATTACATTTATTCTTAGTTTTACATGCTTTTTAATGTTACTATAAAGGGTATCAGTGTCAAAGTTTTATCTTCTAATTTTTCATTATGAGTATATAAGCATAGGGTTGGAAATTCTATGCTGACCTATCTAATGATCTTGCTAATTTTATTAACTGTAAGTTATTTATAGATACATTTAGATTTTATATATACACAAATCACGTTTTTGCTTAATTTTGACAGTGTAAACTTTTTCCTTTTAGTCCTTATACTTTTTTTCTTGCCTTATTGCACTGATTAGGACTTGCAATACAATAGTACATAGAAATCATGATAACAGCCACCCTTGTCATATTCCTGGTGTCACTGAAAAGCTTTTAATATTTTGGAACCAGGCAGAAAAATTTTAAGATAACCTGTTATCTTAAGTTTAAGGACGGTTTCTTCTATTGCTGGTTTGCTAATTATTTTTCCTTTGAGAATGGGTATTTAATTTTATGAGATGTTATTTCTGCATCTATGAGTTTTGAATGTTAAATTAATATTGCATACCTGGAATAAACCCAGTCTGGTTGCAATATATTATCCAATTCATATCCTTTTTTAATGTAATAGTGAATTTGGTTTGCTAAAATGTCTCAGAATGTTTTCTTTTATCATTATTCCATTGTTTTTTCTTTGACTAATGGTTACATTGATTAGTTTTCAAATATTTGGGGGTTTTGGGTTTAGTTTCACTGTGTTCAGAGAACATGTTTGGAATGATTTCAGTTCTTTGAAGTTTGTTGATACTTGCTTTATGGGTCACCATATAGCCATATACAGTAGTCATTTGTAAATGTTCCAATGACTTTTGAAGAGACTGTCTATTCTGCTTTTGTTGCCTACATGTACTCTCTCTCTCTCTCTCTCTCTCTTTCTCACACACACACACACACACACACACACACACACACACAAAAAGACAAGTTTAATTCACACTGAATTCAAGGTATTCTGTTTCATGTTATATTTCTTTAGAGAGGACTTATTTTACTTCTGATGTGATTCAGTATTATTTTTACTAATTACAGTCATGTGGTACATAACAACATTCAGTCAAAAACATACTAAATATACAATCATGGTTCTAAAAATTATACTACTTTATTTTAATGTACTTTTTATATGTTTAGATATACAAATACCATTGTATTACAACTGCCTACAGAATTCAGTACAGTAACATGCTGTATAGGGTTGTAGCCTAGGAGCAATAGGCTATCCATATAGCTTAGATATGTAGTAAGCTATACCATCTAGGTTTGTGTAAGTACACTCTTTGATGTTCGTACAATGACGAGATTGCCTAATGACACATTTCTCAGAATGTATCCCTAGCATTAAGTGACACATGACTGTTTTTAACACTCCATCATGCATTGTTATTATTGTTCCGGGCCCTCAATATTTATATTTATCCTATCTTTTTTTTTTTTTTTTTTTTTTTTGCACTTATTCCTTCATGCATTCTCTGGTCTAAGTTACTTGTGCCATAAGTAAGTCTTATGTAAAGGTGTCCTAGTGATGAATTATGTCAGTTTTTATTTATCTGGATTTGTGTATTTTTTACCTTTTTTTAAGGATATGTTTTATAAGTATAGATAATTTTAAATTGAGAATTACCTTCTTTGAACACTTTGAAGATGTTTCATCATGTTTTGTTTTCCATTGTTTTGTTGAGAAATCAGCTGTTAGTCTCAGTGTTGCTTTTCAAAGGTAGTATATCTTTTTTTTTCTTTGGTTGCTTTGAGATTTTCCTTTTGCCTTTGGTTTTCAGCAGTTTCACAATATGCCTAGGTGATTTTATTTTCCCTACTTTGTGTTTGCAACTTTTTAGAATCATGGCTCAAAATGTTTCATTTATTTAAGATCGTTTTCAATAAGCATATCTTAATATATTGCCTCTATCACATCTTTTCTTTCCTCTTGTTCTGGGATACCAATTACATGTATATGTAAAATTTCTGATATATAATTTCAATTATTATATTTTTAATCTCTAGACTTTCCAGTTGATTTTTCAGTTTCTACTTATAAAATTGTCTACTCATTTATATTCTTGTACAAATTAATCATACATATATTAAAGTTCATGTCTGAATTTACGGTTTTTATTACCAATGTGTTTTTCTATAGTATGTTTGTTCTCTTATTTTTGGTTATTTGGTCTTTTGGCATGCCTGGGAATCTTTAATTGAATGTTGGCAATGTGGAGAATTCAAGGAATTTTGTATCATGTTATGTTTCTTAAGAGAGGACTTATTTTGGCTGATGGTTAGAGTTGGGTCAGATTGTGTTGATCCAGTCAACAATTGAGATGACTTATTGGCTGTTCTCGGTCTTTGTGAGGCTTGGTCTATTTCCTATTTATCCTTACTCCTATCGATGGAGCCTTTCAGTGGTTTTGACTGAAAGCCTGGCAGTGTTTATCAAGACCCTACTTCATGCTAGCCCTGAACTTCAATTTTTGTTTCCTCATTGTGAGATTACTGAAATATTTGCTTAGTTTTCTAATCTCCTAAAAAGGTGTTTCTTGGTATCTGTTCTTTAGTGTCATGCCTTAGGTATCTTAAACATCTGAATGCTTCAAGAAGAAAAAGTAGTACAGAATGTTGGGATTTTTATTTCTGGTTTCTTGGCCCCTAAAGTCTCTGAATTCCATTTTTCCCCCTTGTCAGTCAAGTGTAATGTTGAATATCTGAGCCTTAGCTTTTTGCATGTCCTTTCTACCAACTGGGAAAATGCCCTGAGGGCAAAAGCAGTATAGATCTCTCTTTAATCATTTTCAGGACCTTGGTGTTCCTCAAAACCTGCTACCTCCTTTGCTACTACTTTCAAACAACTCTTAACCCCATTCCTGCCAGTATTTATGTTATTTTTAGCAAGAGCTTTTTTTATATGTCACTTTATTGAAGTAGAAATTCCTTGATAGTATTTTTCTCCTTTTGTAAATCTGTGTAATGAATCATAGTATAAAGTGTGCACATTTTTAAGCTTATGGATTGAAGAGGTTTTGCAAATGAATTCCTCATAATCATGACTAGATCAATATATGCAAATTAACAGCATTCTAAAAGCTTCCTTTGTCCCTCCACAGTCAATAAGCATCCTTCCCTCAAACATAACCACTATTTTCATTTCTGTCACCATAGATTAGTTTCGCCTGTTTTTCAGCTTTACATAAGTGGAATAACAATTATACTGTTTTGTATCTGGGATTTTAATTACAACATTGTTTGTAAAATTTAGTCCTGTTGCTGAATGTAAGGTTCTTTACTTTTTGTTAATGTATAGTGTTCCATGGTATGAATACACAATTTATTTTTTCTTTCTACATTTGATGGTACTTGGGTTGTTTTCCAGTTTGGGACTATTATGAACAGAACTTCTGTGAACATTGTTGACCATTTTTGTGCCTTTTCATACACATCTATACTCATTTCTGTTAGGTATATACCTATAAATGGAATACTGTCATAAAGCATATGTATCTGTTTTAGTAGATACTATCAAAGTGTTTTCCAAAGAGGTTGTACCAATTTGCACTCACAGCAGCAGAGTAGGAGAGTTTCCATTGCCCCACATCTTCACCATCCTTGGTATTGACAGGTATTGTTTTGTTTTAGCCATTTTAGTTTGTATATTATTAAGGGTTCTCCAGAGAAACAGAACCAATAGGAGGTGTGTGTGGGGGGGGAGGGGAAGATTATTTCTATAATAAATCTCCTCTTACATACATATATACTTATTATGGAAATTGACTCATGATTATGGAGGCTGATAAGTCATATGATCAAGTTGGGGAACCAGGAAACCTGGTGCTGTAACTTAGTCTAAGTCCAAAGACCTGAGGAAAGGGAAGAGGAAATGGTGTAAGTCCTAGGCTGAGTCTGAAGACCCAAGGACTAGGAGCACTGATGTCCAATAGCAGGAGAAGGTAGATATTCCAGTCTTAAAAGAAAAGAAAAGAAAAAAAAGAGCGGATTTGCCCTTTCTCCACCTTTTTGTTCTATTCAAGCCCTCAGCACATTAGATAATGCTCATCCACATTAGTAAGGTTGGTCTTCTTTATTCAGCCCACCGATTCAAATGCTGATCTCTTACGGAAACATCCTCACAAACACACCCAGAAATAATGTTTACCAGCTATTTGGGCATCTCTTAGTCTAGTCAAGTTGACACATAAAATTAACCACCATAGTGGGTGTATATCAGGATATAATTATGCTTTTTATTTTTGTTTCCCTGATGATTAATCATGTTGAACACCTTTTTATGTGCTTATTGGGTTATTCAGATATCCTTTTTTAGATGTAATGCCTATTACATTAAATTAAATCTTTTGCCTATTTTTCTACTGGGAAAATAAAATAGGAGTTATTATTTTGCAGAAACGTTATACATTCATATAGCTTGTGAATATAAATAAAAATATTTTCTCCAAGTCTATGGGTTGTATTTTATTCTCTTAATTATATGCCTTGAACACAGCTTTTAATCTCAATATACTGAGAGTACTAACTTTTTGCTTAGCCCATTTTGTTTCCCTTTTAACAAATCTTTGCCTACTCCAAGTTAATGAAAATAGTTTCTTTTGTTCTTCTAAAAGACTTATTATCTTTGTCACATTTAGGTCTGCTTGCATGTCTCAGAGCAGTAGAAAGCAGTATTATCAGTTGTGAGGAAGAATTATGGGAAAAGTGTTGGAGGTTTGGTAAAGAGGAAAAGGTATAAAAGTCATCTAGAAGCGTGGGAGATTGGATGGACTAGGGAAGTACAATATGATTGCCAGACACCAGTAAATATACTCTTGAGGTTTCTGGTTCTGAACTTCAAATCATAAAACGTTAGAGTAGTTTGTTTTTCTCCAGCCTTACCCAGCTGCAGAAGTGCAGGCACAGTGTAGGTATAGAGATTTCACCAGGGTTATGGTTTTGCCAAGCAAGTATAGACAAAATGAGAGAAGTGCAAGTGGCTGAAAATGTATGCAGGAAGTGATTATTTATGCTTGGCTTTGGAATTTGTGCTTTTAAAGGAGGAAAAAAGATAATATTGGGGTATCAAGGATCCTGAAAAGGATTAGAGATCCTGGTAAGGTTTAAAGATTGTTGAAGTTGAGATCTTAAAAGGGAGTGAGCTAAAAAGATAGAACATGGTTAGAGAGAAAGAGTAGAATGAAATGGGCTAAGGGTATGATCTTTGGAGTCAATGGCTAAGATAGGGTAGGGTGGGAATGTACACATTTTTTTTATTATACTTTAAGTTCTAGGGTACATGTGCACAACGTGCAGGTTTGTTACATATGTATACTTGTGCCACGTTGGTGTGCTGCACCCATCAACTTGTCAGCACCCATCAACTCGTCATTTACATCAGGTATAACTCCCAATGCCATCCCTCCCCCCTCCCCTGTCCCCATAATAGGCCCCATTGTGTGATGTTCCCCTTCCCAAGTCCAAGTGATCTCATTGTTCAATTCCCACCTATGAGTGAGAACATGTGATGTTTAGTTTTCTGTTCTTGCAAGAGTTTGCTGAGAATGATGGTTTCCAGCTGCATCCATGTCCCTACAAAGGACACAAACTTATCCTTTTTTATGGCTGCATAGTATTCCATGGTGTATATGTGCCACATTTTCTAAATCCACTCTGTCACTGATGGACATTTGGGTTGATTCCAAGTCTTTGCTATTGTGAATAGTGCTGCAATAAACATACGTGTGCATGTGTCTTTATAGCAGCATGATTTATAATCCTTTGGGTATATACCCAGTAATGGGATGGCTGGGTCAAATGGTATTTCTAGTTCTAGATCCTTGAGGAATTGCCATACTGTTTTCCACAATGGTTGAACTAGTTTACAGTCCCACCAACAGTGTAAAAGTGTTCCTATTTCTCCACATCCTCTCCAGTACCTGCTGTTTTCTGGCTTTTTAATGATTGCCATTCTAACTGGTGTGAGATGGTATCTCATTGTGGTTTTGATTTGCATTTCTCTGATGGCCAGTGATGATGAGCATTTTTTCATGTGTCTGTTGGCTGTATGCATGTCTTCTTTTGAGAAATGTCTGTTCATATCCTTCACCCACTTTTTGATGGGGTTGTGTGTTTTTTTCTTGTAAATTTGTTTGAGTTCTTTGTAGGTTTTGAATATTAGCCCTTTGTCAGATGAGTAGATTGCAAAAATTTTCTCCCATTCTGTAGGTTGCTTGTTCACTCTGATGGTAGTTTCTTTTGCTGTGCAGGAGCTCTTTAGTTTAATTAGATCCCATTTGTCAATTTTGGCTTTTGTTGCCATTGCTTTATGCCTATGTCCTGGATAGTATTACCTAGATTTTCTTCTAGGGTTTTTATGGTATTAGGTCTAACATTTAAGTCTCTAATCCATCTTGAATTAATTTTTGTATAAGGACTAAGGAAGGGATCCAGTTTCAGCTTTCTACTTATGGCTAGCCAATTTTCCCAGCACCATTTATTAAACAGGAATCCTTTCCCCATTTCTTGTTTTTGTCAGGTTTGTCAAAGATCAGATGACTGTAGATGTGTGGTATTATTTCTGAGGACTCTGTTCTGTTCCATTGGTCTATATCTCTGTTTTGGTACCAGTACCATGCTGTTTTGGTTACTGTAGCCTTGTAGTATAGTTTGAAGTCAGGTAGGGTGATCCCTCCAGCTTTGTTCTTTTGACTTGGGATTGTCTTGGCAATGTGGGCTCTTTTTTGGTTCCATATGAACTTTAAAACAGTTTTTTCCAATTCTGTGAAGAAAGTCATTGATAGCTTGATGGGGATGGCATTGAATCTATAAATTACCTTGGGCAGTATGGCCATTTTCACAATATTGATTCTTCCTATCCATGAGCATGGTATGTTCTTCCATTTGTTTGTGTCCTCTTTTATTTCACTGAGCAGTGGTTTGTAGTTCTCTTTGAAGAGGTCCTTTACATCCCTTGTAAGTTGGATTCCTAGGTATTTTATTCTCTTTGAAGCAATTGTGAATGAAAGTTCATTCATGATTTGGCTCTCTGTCTGTCACTGGTGTATAAGAATGCGTGTGTTTTTTGCACATTAATTTTGTATCCTGAGACTTTGCTAAAGTTGCTTATCAGCTTAAGGAGATTTTGGGCTGAGATGATGGGGTTTTCTAAATATACAATCATGTCATCTGCAAACAGGGACAATTTGACTTCTTCTTTTCCTAACTGAATATCCTTTATGTCTTTCTCTTGCCCGATTGCCCTAGCCAGAACTTCCAACACTATGTTGAATAGGAGTGGTGAGAGAGGGCATCCCTGTGTTGTGCCAGTTTTCAAAGGGAATGCTTCCAGTTTTTGCCCATTCAGTATGATATTGGCTGTGGGTTTGTCATAAATAGCTCTTATGATTTTGAAATATGTTCCATCAATACTGAATTTATTGAGAGTTTTTAGCATGAAGGGCTGTTGAATTTTGTCAAAGGCCTTTTCTGCATCTATTGAGATAAAAATGAATTTAGATATTATATTAGAAAGGTTAGAGGATATACATATTCACTGAATAGATATATCTTGAATTAACTACAAATAGTCCAATTTTATTTGTAGTGTTATGTATAGTAAGAAATATAGGTACAATACCTATTTAAAAATTCTACAAAATATTTTAGCAAAGTTCTTTTTAAAAATTTAATTTTTAACTTAATGTAATTTTCAGGTAAAAGGATAATATATTCAGTGCATTTTAATGGCATGAGTTTTTAATTAATGTTGTATAGTCAAAGACGTAGTAGTATGTTAGTTTATATATTTTCTAGAATAACATTTCAGTTTTAATATGTATCTATTTTTGAATTTAAAATATTCATGCTTGAATAGTTAAATGAGAATGTATCCTTATTTCTGTGGAAATACAGTTTTTATTAACAGCAAGTATAAATGTATCTAATTGAAGAAGTAATTGAATTGTTCCCCACTCCCCGCTTTTTTAATTAAATGAATATCCTTTGAGAATTTAGGAGCTAGCTACTTAGGGGATCAGAGGCTACTTACTTGGGCACTTAATATTATTAACCTGGTATATGGATCACATTGACATCCAGAAAGTAAAAAATATTCTCAAAGAAGCAATAATAGACATCACAGAGGATTTGTATCATAATTCACGCAGTTACTTTCAGATTTTTCTCTTTTGCAAAATAGAAATAGTTTCTAGTTGTGAGGTTTAGAAATCCTATGTAATGTGTTACTCTTGGTACCCACAAGATGCTCAATAAATAGAAGCTATTGTTTTTAACGGAAATTCTTAAGCATGGTCTACATAGATTAGGCTCATTTTAACAAGTTATTTGAATTGTCAGTCTGTGGACAACTAGAAACAACAAATTCATCCACTGCGAGTAATTTTATATTAGATTGTAGATAACTTTGTATTTGTCCATTTTCACACTGCTATAAAGATACGAGACTGGGTAAATAATAAGGAAAGAGGTTTAATTGACTCACAGTTCCACATGGCCAGAGAGGCCTCAGGAAACTTACATTCGTAGTGGAAGGGAAAGCAGGCATCTTCTTTACAAGGTGGTAGGAGAGATTGTGAGCACATGAACGAAGAACTGTCAAACACTTACAAAACTGTCGGATCTTGTGAGAACTCAGTCACTGTTATGAGAACAGCATGGGGGAAACCTCTCCCATGATCCAGTCACTTCCCATGGGTCCCTCCCTCAACACGTGGGGATTATGGGAATACAATTCAAGACAAGATTTGAGTGGGGACACAGCCAAGCCATATCAAATATATTTATATTCATATCCTCAGGATCATCAAGAATAAAAAGATATAAAAGTGAATGGGGACATTTTAGAAAGTTATTCACCAAAACTTTAATAATTACAAAAAGTGACTTATATATCAGAATAACCCTATGTAGTAAGAATACTGAGGCTTAGAGAAGATGAGATCACACATTTAATGGCAGAATTTTGAATGATGCAGACTCCATCAGTCTGATTCCAGGCCCTCTGCTCATAAGCACCATATTATACCATTTCCCTAACACAATGATGAAAATTTTCTTTTAAAAATTATGCACTTAAAACTCATCATATCTGAAGGACCTTAGAAGATCTTTCTACCTACCTATCAAGTTTTTAGAGTATTACATAGCTTTTTCTATGTGTCAGGCACTGTTATCAACCCTGTAACAACTAATTTGATTTTTACAACTCTTTGAAGTGGGAACCATTATTGTTCTTATTTTATACAAGAGGTAATTGGGGCATACATTAAGTAACTTGTCCAAAGCCACACAGTTAAAAAGTAGGCAAGCTAGGACTTGAACCCAAACAGTCTGACTCTAGAGTGTTATTAACTCCCATGCCATATTGACTGCCTTTCTAAAAATTCGTAAAGTTTTTACTTCATTTAGTTTTCTCCTTATTATAATCTTTTCAATGATAAGAAACTCATTACTCTGTAAGGCTGTGTGCCAGTCAGAGTTACACCAGAAAAACAGAACCAGTAGGATATATCTGAAGAGATATATTGCAAGAAACTGACTTATTGATTGTGGTGGCTAGCTAGGTAAGTCTAAAATCTATAGAGCAATCTGCAACAAAGGGCAAGCTGGACCTCTCAATGACAGGCTGAAGCTGTACTTTACAGGCTGAGTTTCTTCTTCTGGGAAACTTCAGTTCTGCTCTTAAGGGCTTTCAACTGATTGAATCAGACCCACCCAAATTATCTATGATAATCTTCTTTACTTGAAGTAAACTGACTGTGGACTTCAGTCACATCTACAGAATACCTTCACAGCAACACCTAGATCAGTGTTGAATAACTTACGACTATACCCTAGCCAAGTTGACACATAAAAATGTCCTGTAGGCATATTTTTTCCTTAATCCCTGACAGGTTCGGGTTTAAGGAAAACTCGGGGTTGGTGTTTCATTTTCCCAAGCCAGAAATGGAACTTTCTACTTTCTTTGTAACTTATATTATTCATTCTTGTCACCTCCTCACCTCCCATTACCACAGCCAAAAAAGATTTCAGGTGTTTTTCAATAGAAGGCACATATAACCTTTAAAGCAAAATTATAAATACAAGAGCCTTGAAATCAAAGGCAAGAAGATGATTGAACCAACAAACCTATGTTGAAGCTAGTTACCGTATTTGAGCATAAAATTTAGCACTTTTTACATGGAGAGGGTACAGTATAAAACCACTTTCCTAGTGCCAAATTGTAACAGGAATTTAATCTATCTAAATACAGGCAGCAGTGATTTACATAATAAATGAGATAATTACTATTTAATAAAGATTTGGAGAACTCTCTAGATTTCTGTGTTCAAGAAGGAGGACCTCAAAGCTGCCTGCAGTTATATTTTTATGGTAATTATTTATTAATATCTCATGACTTAAGAATTCTCTTTTTTTTTTTCTTTTTAGACAGAGTCTCGCTCTGTCGCCCAGGCTGGAGTGCAGTGGCTGGGTCTCAGCTCACTGCAAGCTCCGCCTCCCGGGTTTACGCCCTTCTCCTGCCTCAGCCTCCCGAGTAGCTGGGACAACAGGCTCCCGCCACCTCGCCCGGCTAGTTTTTTTATTTTTATTTTTATTTTTTAGTAGAGACGGGGTTTCACCATATTAGCCAGGATGGTCTCGATCTCCTGACCTCCGTGATCCGCCCGTCTTGGCCTCCCAAAGTGCTGGGATTACAGGCTTGAGCCACTGCGCCCGGCCAAAAATTCTCTTAAATAAAATAACTACCGTTTAAAAAATACTGAAAGACCCCCCCCCAAAAAAAAAAAAAAAGAAAAAGAAAAAGTGATACTAATTTATCAGTAACAATGTAATTTAGAAATTAATGAAGAAAATATTATATCAAAAAGTTAAAATTGTAAGTGAGGTTTAAAACACTGACAAGATTTAATTATGGCTTTTTATTTACTAAATACTCATTGATTGTACGATATCATAAAGTATTTAAACTTTTCAACTCATAACAAGTGGTTCAATTAGAGATTCTGGCCTTCCTTTTTTTTAGAGACTATTTTTAGAGCAGTTTTTTCTTCACAGCAGAATCGAGATTTCCCATGTATCTCCGACCTCTACAGAAGCATAGCCTCCCCATTATCAACATCTGTCACCAGAAGGTACATTTGTTACAATCGATGAGCCCAAATTGACACTTCATAATTACCCAAAGTCTATAATTTACCTTAGGGTTCACTCTCAATGTTGTACATTCTATGGGTCTGAACAAATGTATAATGACATGTATTCCTCATTGTTGTATTTTACAGAGTACATTTTAAATATCCTCTGCACTTGAGCTATTTTCATTCTCTATACCCCAGTCCCTTGTAACCACTTATCTTTTTACTGTTTCCATAGTTTTGCCTTTTCCAGAATGTTACATAGTTGGAACCATAATGTATATAACCTTTTTAGATTGGTTTTATTCACTTAATAATGTGCATTTAAGATTCTCTTATGTCTTTTAATGGCTTGATAACTCATTTCTTTTAATGATAGATAATATTTCATTTCCCTGATGTATACCTTATTTTATCCGTTCACCTAATGAAAGACATCTTGATTGCTTTTAAGTTTTGGCAATTATGAATAAAGCTGCTGTAATCAAAAAAAAAAAAATACCGAAAGACCCTTTGCTATTACCTCAGATAATTTAAAGTGATGTCTCGCAGACCTTCCTAGACTGAAAGGCTTATAAAAATCTTGTGTGTGCCCGTAATCCCAGCACTTTGGGAGGCCGAGGTGGGCAGATCACAAGGTCAGGAGTTCGAGATCAGCCTGGCCAACGTGGTGAAATCCCGTCTCTACTGAAAAAAAAAAAAAAAATTAGCCAGGCGTGGTGACGGTCATCTGTAGTCCCAGCTACTTGGGAGGCTAAGGCAGGAGAATCGCTTGAACCTGGGAGGTGGAGGTTGCAGTGAGCCTAGATTGTGCCACTGCGCTCCAACCTAGGCAACAGAGAAAGACTCCATCTCAAAAAAAAAAAAAAAAAAAAAAGAGAGAATCTTGTGTGTGGCTCACATAACTCTCAATTAGACAGTTGGGGTTTTTAGAAATCTTAAGGACTTGTCCCATAGCAGTCTTATGTGAGGCCCAAGGTAGAGAAGGGTCTCTCCAGAGGAAATGTGGATGTGGCTTTTATCTATTGGAATATATTAGAATTTGATAACATGAGAAACCCACAGAGTTTTAAAAGAAATTGTATTAATGTTGATTGAGAGGGTCAGAGATAATAAGGAAAAAAAGTGTATGGGCCCTCACCTACTATGGAAAGGAAGCAGGCTGAAAAGCTACTCACCTCTTCACATAGGCCATTTCATGTGGAAGAATGATTCAGAGAAGGCAGCTAAGAAGCCAGAGAGTTCAGCTAAGAGACCAGGAGAACCACTCTCAGGACTAATCAAGGAATTAGTGACATGTGCCCAACTGGACTTTAGAATTGCTATTGATGAGGGAGTGTTTATACCTGTTGTTTTCCGTCTTTTTGAGTGGGAGTATCCATTACAATTTCTATTCCTATCTCACCATCGTATATTGGGTGTGTATTGGGCAGATAACTTGTCTCTTTAGTTCACAAGTCTTCAGATTAAGATGAGGAGTATGAGGAGCTGCACTCAGGAAACTGGATCTGAGGGGCCTCATCTATACCTGCATTTGATTTAGATTACATCCTGGTCCTTAGGATAAGGCTTCTGGGGGTCTTGGAAGGAGTTAAGTATATTTTGAAAATGGAGGAATATTCTGTGACAAAGTGAAGATGACTGCAAATTCTTAACCACCCTTTTCATCTAGAAGCATAGCTGTTCAAAGCCCAACTAGCCACTTGGAGAGAAAGAGACAGAGAGATGGGGTGTGGGGGTTGCGGATAGAGAAAGAGAGAGAGAGATTGGTAGCACAAGATAAGGTGAATTATTTCGTGGGCCTTTTAGTCAGCCCAGCCTTTAGCTGAAGACAGATGAGAGAGTGACTCAGCAAACTGTGTGAAATCAGCCAGCAGACCTATGACCTCACTTGGGCTATTCCGGCTTCTCACAGCTGTTGAGCCACCCAGCTTAGACCCCAGACATTGTGATGTAGAGATGAACAATTTCTACCGTGTGTTGCCCAAATTCTTGACCCAGAAAATTGTGAGCAAAATATGGTGATTGTTTTAAAACAAAGTTTGTTACATAACACAGACAACTGAAACACAAATGGGAGAACTTAAATATAGAAAAATTTTATCACCTGCCCAACCTCACAGAGCCAGTAAGAACAAGTGCTCTCCCCTTCCCTTTTATTTTTAGTTGACACATAATAATTGTATATATTTATGGGATACAGAGTGATATTTTGATACCTATATAATGTGTAATGATCAAATCAGGGTAATTAGTATATCCTTACTATGAACATTTATCATTTCTTTGCATTAGGAACATTCAAATGCTCTCTTGTGGCTGAAAATGTACAGTAAATTATTGTAAATTATAGTCACCATCCAGTGCTATATAACACTAGACCTTACTTTTCCTATCTAGCTGTGATTTTTTATCAGTTAACCTCTCTCTAATCTGTAGTAACCCACAATTATCTAATTCTCGCTTCCCAACTTTTAATAACCACAATTCTCCTGTCTACTTGTATGAGCTCACCTTTTAAAAGCTCCCTCATATGGGTGAGAGCATATGGTATTTATCTTTCTATACCTGACTTATTTCACTTAACATAACGTCCTCTAGGCTCACCCATGTTGCCACAAATGACAGGATTTCATTCTTTGTTATGTCTAAATAGTAGGTCATTGTTTATATATACACACTTTCTTTTTCTATTAATCTGTTGATAGACATTTAGGTTGATTCCATATCTTGATTATTGTGAATAGTGCTGCAATAAACATGGGGTGCAGATATCTCTTCAATATACTGATTTCCTTCCCTTTGCATTAATACCCAGCATTGGGATTGCTGGATGATATGTTCTGTTTTTAGTTTTTTGAGGAAACTTCCATACTCTTCCATAATGGCTGTACTAATTTACATGCCCACCAGAAGTATATGAGAATTCCCTTTCTCTGCATCCAAAAAGACTATTGTCTTTTTAACAATAGTCATTCAAACTGAGGTGAGATGATATTGTGGCTTACATTTACATTTCCCTCATGATTAGTGATGTTGAGCATTTTTTCATATACTTGTTGGCCATATGTATGTAGAACTAATGCTTTTAATCACATGTCAAACTGCCTATGTCCCAGTCGTTTCCAGAGAGCCCTCTGGAACCCTTTTTCCATTGTAGATAAATGTATTTACACCTACAGGTTTTCCATGGAATGGACGTTTATTCCTTAGTACCTTGCATCTGCTAGTTGAGCAGTTACGGTGAGCATATCTTTTTGACTTAATTCTAGAGTAATGATACCTGAGATACAGCTGGGAACCATTCTTTAGTTAAAAAGTCTCAAGTGGGACTCTCCTTGGTGTGTTCTTCAAAAAAAAAAAAAAAAATCGTTCTCTTAAAGGCATTTAGTTAGCAGAGTACAACTGACTGAAAATTTCTTAAATAAAATTCAGGACAGTTTGTATAAATACCAAAAGGTAAATAAACAATGTAGTCCTCATGAGACATTAAAGTTTTTTTTCAATTGTCCCTCTGACTGCACTGTTAACTGGAAGTCTTCTTTCTTGATCATTCTCTAGAACAGAATACAACTGTGGTCACTCCTGTCTTCTGGATGTTTCTTTCTGGATCATCCAATTCATTTCCACCCCCTTATTATGCAGAGAAACTTTCCTCTTTCATGGAAAAGTCATTCTAACATCAAGGCAGCATGACTTGCTTTTAACCTAGAGTAAGCGTATCAAACAATTTTTCTCAACAAAATAATTTTCAGAAAAAAATATTAAGAAGGTGAAAATTTCCATTCATCATTATGTACATGTAGGAAAAAAAAAAAAAAAAAAAAAAACAGAAGAAAAATCTCTACCAGAATCCAGCATTTACAGATAACCACTGTTAGCATTTTATTTATTTATTTATTTATTTAATTTATTTATTGATTTATTGAGACAGGGTCTCCCTCTGTCGCCCAGACTGGAGTGCAGTGGCACAATCACTGCAACCTCCACCTCCCAGGTTCAAGTGATTCTCCTGCCTCGGCCTCCTGAGAAGCTGGGATTACAGGTGCAAGCCACCACAGCCCAGCTAATTTTTGTTATTTTTAGTAGAGACGGGATTTTGACATATTGGTCAGGCTGGTCTCGAACTCCTGACCTCAGGAGATCTGCTTGCCTCAGCCTCCCAGAGTGCTGGGATTACAGGCGTAAGCCACCACACCCAGCCTGTTAGCATTTTTTGAATACTGTTGACTTTCTATATCTACAGATTCAAACAATTAAGGATTCAGCCAGCCATGAATCAAAAATATTGAAACAACAAAACAATAATAAAACAATACAAAGTAGTAGAAATAATAACAATAACTATTTACATTACAGTATAATTGGTATTATAAGTAAGCTAGAGATTATTTAAAGTATACAGGAAGATGTGCATAGGCTATATGCAAATACTATGCCATTTGACATAAGGGACTTGAGCATTCATGTATTTTGATATCCACAGGGCCCCTGGAACAAATCTCCCATGGATACCAAGGGATAATTGTATATCCTGTTTAAAAGTATATGGGTGAGTTTCCTCCTAGTCAACATAGTATTGGAAGTCCTGGCCAGAACAATCAGGCAAGAGAAAGAAATAAAAGACATTCAAATAGGAAGAGAGGAAGTCACATTATCCCTGTTTGCAGATGACATGATTCTATATCTAGAAAACTCCATAATCTGCCCAGAAGCTCCCTGATCTGACATATAACTTCAACGAAGTTTCAGGATATAAATAAATATACAAAAGTCAGTAGCATTGCTTTACACTAACAGCACCCAAGCTGAGAGCCAAATCGGAATAGAATCTCATTCCCAATTCCTACAAAAAGGATAAAATAGCTAGGAATACAGCTAACCAAGGTGAAAGATCTCTACAATGAAAATTACAAAACACTGCTCAAAGAAATCAGAGATGACAGACAAATGGAAGAGCACTTCATGCTCTTTGATAGGAAGAATCAACATGGTTAAAATGGCCATATTGCCCAAAGCAATTTACAACAGATTCAATGCTATTTCTATCAAACTACCAATTTACATTCTTCACAGAACTGGAAAAAAACTATTCTAACATTCATATGGAACCAAAAAAGAGCCCAAATAGCCAAGGGAATCCTAAGCAAAAAGAACAAAGCTGGAGGATTCACATTGCCTGACTTCAAACTGTACTCTAAGGCTATGGTAACCAAAACAGTATGGTACTGGTACAAAAACAGACACATAGACCGATGGAACAGACTAGAGAGTCCAGAAATAAAGCCACACACCCAGGAGGAGGGAGAGATTCAGAAGAGAAAGAAAAAAAGGAAACAACAACAAACCTATTGAGTAGTATGCTTAGTACCTGGGTGACAAAATAATCCGTACACCAGACTCCCAAGTCACAAGTTTACATATAAAACAAACATACACATATGCCCCGAACTTAAAATAAAAGTTAAAATATATTTTAAAACATATATAAAATGGATATATGTGTCAGTTTTAACAAACTGATATTTAACCAAGCTGATTAGACAAGCAATGGGGGAAGGACTCCGTATTCAATAAATGATTCTGGGATAATTGACTAGCTATATGCAGAAGACTGAAATGGGACCCCTTCCTTATACCATATACAAAAATCAACTCAAAATGGATTAAAGACTTAAATGTAAAACCTAAAACTATAAAACCCCTAGAAGATAACCTAGGAAATACCATTTTGGACATAAGAATGGGCAAAAATTTCATAATGAAAATGGCACAAGCAATTTCAACAATAGCAAAAGTTGACAAATGGGACCTATTTAAAGAACTTTTGCGCAGCAAAAGAAACTATCAACAGAATAAACAAGCAACCTACAAAAATATTTGCAAACTATGCATCTGACTAATGTATAATTAGTCTGGTTCTAATATCCAGAATCTACAGGGAACTTAAACAAATGTACAAACAAAAAGCAAACAACCCTATTAAAATGTGGACAGTGGACATGAACAGACACTTTTCAAAAGAAGACATACATGTAGTCAACAAACATGAAAAAATGCTCAATATCACTAATCATTAGAGAAATGCAAATCAAAACCACAAGATGCCATCTCATACTGACTAGTAGTCAGAACAGCTATTATTAAAAAGTAAAAAGCATGCTGACAAGCTTGGAGAGAAAAGGGAACACTTACACAGCTGGTGGAGTGTAAATTAGTTCAACCAGTGTGGAAAGCAGCGTGAAAATTCCTCAGAGATCTAAAATCAGACCTACCATTGGACCCAGCAATCCCACCAAGTATATATCGTGAGGAATAGAAATCATTCTACCATAAAGACATATGCACTTGTTTATTCATTGCAGCACTATTCACAATAGCACAGACATAGTGTCAACCTAAATGTCCATCAATGGTAGACTGGGTAAAGAAAATGTACATATACACCATGGAATACTATGCAGTCATGAAAAAGAAGGAGTTCCTGTCCTTTGCGGGAACATGGGTGGAACTGGAGGCCATTATCTTTAGTAAACTAACAAAGGAGCGGAAAACCAAATATCACATGTTCTCACTTATAAGTGGGAGCTAAATAATGAGAACACATGGACAGAAAGATGGGAGCAATAGACACTAGGATATACTTGAGGGTGGAAGACGGAAGGAGGGACAGGTTTAGAAGAAAAAGAAGAAAAGAAAGAGAAAAACTATTGGCTATACCTGGATAATGAAAAAATCTGTATGCCAGGCCCCTGAGTTACATGTTTCCCTATATAACAAACTTGCACATGTACCCCTGAACCTAAAATTAAAATACTAAAAAAAATGAGTTTTAACAAATTCAGATTATAATGATAATAATACAGTGCTTATTATATACCAGACACCATTATAAGTGCTTAAATCTGTTTATTTAATCCACCTGAAGACCCTCCCATAAAGAGTGTACTTTTATTAACCTCATTTGCAGATGAGAAACTGATGCCTACAGTTGTTAAGTAATGTGCCCAAGATCACATAACTGGGATTCACATCCAGATAGTCTTGATTTAAGAACCTGCCCTAGTAACCATTATTCTAACCTGCCATCCCTATTATATATTCTGACAAAATTTGCTTTTTTCATTTTCGATTATTTCTTTGCATTTGGATAATCTGCAAGGAATCTGTTGTATAGTCAGTATGTTAAATGTATTAAAAAATAAGTGTATGGAACTAATTTTTTATCCCCCCAATTCAAGGGTAACCATTCTCTCTACTTTGACAGGATTGATTACATTTGCCTCTTTTATAAAGGTAATCACACAGCATGTACTCAGTATGTACTCTTTTGTCCCTGGTTTCTTTCTGCCTGACAATTTGTTTGTGGGATTCATTCCTCTTGTTAGGTATAGTTGGAGATTGTTCATTTTCTTTGCTGTATAATGTTCTATTTTGTGAATATGTCACAGTTTAAATGTTCTACTATTGATGGGATGTGATGTTTCCTTTTGGGGCCTACTATAAATGGTGCTACTATAAACATTCTAGTATATGTATTTTGGCAAACACGTATGCATTTCTATTGAGTTTATATATCTAGGAATGGGCATTCAGCTTTAGTGGATACTGTCAAATATGTTTCGACTTTTGGTTTCTCCTTTCATTTTTGCTTTAGCCATTCTGATAGATGTTACAGTAGCATTTTTGTGACTATATAGTGTTCCATTGTATGGATAAGTACTTTCTTTTATAGACAGGAGTCCCTATTGTTGTACATTTAGATTGTTTCCAATCTTTCTTTGAAAAAATACAAACAGTACTTACACTAATACTTTTGTAGACATACTTTAAGTCTTGTGATACATGTTTCTCATACACATGATTAAAAAATAACAAGGGTGTTTCCCTGAAACATTATGAAAATGAGTTATAATTTTTACAACTTAATTCAGTTACTAAGTACAAGATAACCTCTCATATTTTTAATTTAAATTTCTTTTTATTTCCAGAGAAAACTAAACATTATATTTATTGCTAATTTTTATACTGGTAATTTATATATACTTAATAAATCACCTAGTCTCATCTTTCTTATGCTCATATTTCTATTGAAGTATATGTGAATATCTTAAGCCCTTTTATTAACCCTTTTCTGATTATATATGTTATAAACTTTTCCGATTTGTCTTTCACATTTTATAATAAGTTAACTTTTTATATAGTCAAGTGTATGTTTTACGGCTTTTGCCTTTGGTATCGTGCTTTAAAAGCCCTACTCCTACTTTCAGCTTTTTCATTCTGCTCTGTTCTTCCCCAGAGTGCATGTGTGTGTATACATATATACATGTATGTCTATTCAAATTTTCCCACAAAAACATGATACAGATAGCCCTCCGTATCCTTGGATTCAACCAACCAAGATAATTCAACCAGCCATGTATCAAAAATACTGAAACAACAAAACAGTGAAAGATAACAATACAACAGTGCAAAATAATACAAATAAAAAACAATACTGTATAACAGCTATTTACATAGCATTTACAGTGTATTAGGTACTATAAATAATCTAGAGGTGATTTGAAGCATATGGGAAGATGTGCATAGGCTATATGTGTGAGAGTGTATGTATGTTTACATATATATAAGTATATATATATATACACACACACACACACACACACACAGATATACACACACTTGAGTTTTTCCCATGATGCTCATTTTCCTCTGGAAAGAAAATGTAAACTTGCTACCTCTATGCTGTATCATCATCTTATTTTCAAATTCCCTTCAAAACCAAACTTTTTAAGTAGGGTAATACACTGGTTCCATTTTCTTACTTTTTTTTTAGTAGGGTAATACACTAGTTCCATTTTCTTTCTGTTTATGCCTCAAATCCTCTGAGGTTGATATCATTCCTTCTTGCCACGGCAAATATCAATAATTTGTTGTGAGTTTTTTCCCTTACTCGATAGTTGAGTTTCCCTAATCTATAGTGTTTCCCCCAAGTGACTTATTCACTAATTACTTCATGTTCTGCCACTTCTAATTACTTTCTATCTTTGTGACAACATATATCTCTTCCGTGCTCTGAGTGTATCTAATTTTTGCTGGATGTGAACCCTGCAAAGTCAAGTTGGGGAAATTATCTTTCCCTGAATCGATACTTCCTATTTTGACGAAAATGATGCACCTCTTTAGTCATATAAGCCAGAATTTTGGGTGTCATCTTAGATTCTTTAATTTTCCTTGTCCTCTACCTCTCCTTGGTGACTGAGTCTTAGAGATTTGTCCCTTTATTTCTAATTTCACTGATTCTAGCTTAGTTCAGTCTTTATCAACCCTTTTGAAGATATCTACAACAGTTTCTTAGCCATTCTCCCGCCTTCAATTTTCCTAGTCGATCTTCCAAATCTAATCTAACTCCCTGCTTAAAATTATCTTTATGGTGTTCCATTGCATATAAGATAAAATCTATTCTTAGCCTGACATATAAGAACTGTCATGATTTGGCCCCTTTATCTTGTTTGATTTTTTCCCCTATCACTTCTTAAAGTACTTTTAAGGCACAATAAGACTTTGTTATTACTATGATAGCACCGGCATTACTACTGACTTTAACACCCAAAATGTATGCAGAAATGTGCCCCAAACACAAAATGAGCCTTTCTGTACTGCTAGCTAATGTTTACTAAGATCTCACAAATTACTTCTTTTATTAGTTTGGAAAAAATACGGGGTTAGTTCAATGCTAAATCAAAATTGTTTTGTCTGTTTTCTGCTTAAGATAATCTATAGTAATATCTTACATTAGTATTGATTATTAAAGATTTACTGTACATAATCCTTCCATTATTTGATTTTATAGAAACATCTCAAAGGAATTAACCCAAGGGTAAAATAGAACCCATATATAATTTCCAACATTTTGATCAGATTCTACTAGGTAAGTATATATATTTTTTTAAACTATAATTTCTCTAATCTGTGCAAAAAACCCCCATGACACAAGTTTACGTATATTACAAACCTGCACATGTACCCCTGAACTTAAAAGTTAAAAAAAAAGCATATGTCCATGCCATAGAAGACAAAGAAACGCTGTAGAAATTTTATAGATTAAAGGCAGAGTAAAAGACATAACAACTAAATGCAAGGCCTGATCCTCAAGTGGTTCCTATACTCAAAGGGAAGAAATACTATATAGTATATTATTGACAAATTGGAATGTGAGTGATTTAAAAAAATACAAATAGGCCGGGTGCTGTGACTCACGTCTGTAATCCCAGCACTTTGGGAGGCCGAGGCGGGCGGATCACAAGGTCAGGAGAACGAGACCATCCTGGCTAACACGGTGAAACCTCGTGTCTACTAAAAATACAAAAAATTAGCCGGGTGTGGTGGCGGGCGCCTGTAGTCCCAGCTACTTGGGAGGCTGAGGCAGGAGAATGGCGTGAACCCGGGAGGCGGAGCTTGCAGTGAGCAGCAACTGCGCCACTGCACTCCAGCATGGCGACAGAGTGAGATTCCGTCTCCAAAAAAAAAAAAAAAAAAAAATTAAAAAAAATGTGAGTGATAGGCTAGATAAAAGTATTGTGCCAACATTAAATTTACCAGTTTATAATTGCACTGTGGTTGTATGAGAAAATATCTTTACTCTTCGAAAAAAAATACAAAAATATTTTTAAGAGATCTAGAGCCATGATGTATGTAACTTACCTCAGTGGTTGAAAAATTGGGGAAAGGGATGACAGAGAAAGAGGGAGGGCAGGAGAGCGAGCAGGCAACTGAAGGATAAAGCACATGGGGTCAAATGTTGATAACAGGTGAATATGGACAAAGGAAAAATGGCATTCTTCATATTATTTTTACTTTTGTAACTTTTTCTGCAGGTTTGAAATAACTTTCATATAAAAAGTAAAATTTTAAAACTTCAAAATAAAACTATCATTTCCGAAATTTACCCCCGTACTTAGCTTTCATAAGGCCTTGACCCATAGTCTTTCCTTCCTGGAAGACCCTTTACCTCCTTCCTCTTTGCCAGATTAACTCTTCTTCCCATTCTTCACATTTTATTTCAATCATTATGCCTTCTGGAAGGCCTTTTTTTGATCTTACCACACTACAGTAGGGTCTCATATTATATGTTTTCATACACTTATACACTTATATTACTTTTTTCACAGTCCATTCTCTTCACTGATCTATGTCTGTTTTTGCTCATCACAGAAATCTAGCATACAGTATGCTGCCTGGTACATAGTAGACACTCAACAAGTACTTGATGAATAAATGAATACAATTACTTGGAAGGTAAAAGCATAGATCTGAGATATTTTTCAGAGTGATTTGTGTCTTTAATATAGTCATAACAACTTACATACATATATCTAAAAACGACTGCAAAAATATCTCTACTGACCCCAGAGAATGATGTGGCAACTATTGCTTACAATTTTTATTTAGTATTTATTTCTAATATAAGATTGGGAAAATAGCATCAAAATACAGCTGCTTAGTGGTCAAGAAGACTAATTATGTCCCTGGAAATAATTACAACTGTGTACTTCACCTTCAGGCCAGAGTTTACTTGTTACATTAATAAGAAACCAATATTGCAAGTGAGTCTTGTGAGGCTAACTCAAAGACAAAAGATTAAATGATGAGTTTTAAAGAGTGAGAATATAGTGATGCAGTAATGTATATCCATTGGTGACATTGCCATCAGCATTGGAGGCAGGTGTCCATTTCACAATAGATAGTGTCCTAAGTTGGACTGCTTTTATTTTTCTTTCTTTTTTTGAGACGGAATCTCACTCTGTCTCTCAGGCCAGAGTGCAGTGGTGCTGACTGCATCCTCTACCTCTCGGGTTCAAGCGATTCTCCTGCCTCAGCCTCCCAAGTAGCTAGGATTATAGGCATGCGCCACAATGCCTGGCTAATTTTTGTAATTTTTAAAGTAGAGATGGGATTTCACCATGTTGGCCAAGCTGGTCTCGAATCCTGACCACAAGTGATCCACCTGCCTCGGCCTCCCAAAGTGCTAGGATTACAGGCATGAGCCAACATGCCTGGCCGTACTTTTTAACTATGTCTTGCCTCATTTGGTTACTGGCTAAATCTGGTTTTTTAGTCTTCTCATCCATTCCATATGTACTCAATCTAATAAATTCATTTTCTGCTTAAATTGACTAGCGTCAGTTTTTATTTTACATTTTTGCAACTAACGATCCAGACTAGTACAGGTCTTAAAGGGGAGTCTAATTCACATGTCCTACCAAGAAAGGCAGGTAGCAAGGTATCTTATTTGTATGTGCCTGATAGGGCTCCCAAGAAACCAGTGGAAGGTACTCTTAGGATTGACAAAGTCTTAGGCACAGGAATCAAGAAACCTAAGTGACTGAGTGACAACAGAGGAATGTTTTTCCATGGGAGAACTCTGAGATGCAGTGTTCGAAATTCCTTAAGGAGGTTAGTAGGAAATATTTTCCAAGAGTAAAACTGACAGACGATTAATACCCAGAATAAAGAACATTTTATAAGTCAACATAAAGAGACTAAAAATGAAATAGAAAAACATAGCAAAGGATATAAATGGATAAATTACTAACTATGAAATTTAGATGATCAATTAACATATGAAAATATTTTATTTCACTAGTGATCAGTGAAATATGATTTAAAATGAGGTACCTTTTTTTATTCACCAGATTAGCAAAGATGAACAAGTCACATAGTATCACATATGACAAGTATGTCAAATGTAAATTGGGATAGCCATTCCTGAGACAATTTGGTTATATCAGTTAAAATGAAAATGGATATAAACTGTGACCCAGGAATTCTACTGTTAGGTATCTTCTGAGTAGAAACACTTATACATGTTCAAAATGAAGTATGTATCCAAAAAAGACATATTGGTGAGGATGGAAAGAGATGGGAACCCTCAGACATTGCTGGTGGAAACATGAAATGATACAGCTGCTTTGGAAACAGTTTTGCAGTTTCTTAAAATGTTAAGCATCAGATTGCCATACCCAGCAATGTGCACTTCTAGAAAAATAACCAAGAGAACTAAAAACACTCCTCCACACAATAATTTGTACTTGAATATTCATAGCATCATTATTCTTAGTTACCATACAGTGGCAACAATTGGTGAATAAGGAGAATATGGCTTATCCGTGCAATTCAATACTGTTCAACAATAAAAAGGAACAAGGAATCAATACATGCTGCAACATGATAAACCTCAAAAACATGCTAATGAAAAAGGTGAGACACAAAATGCCACACATTATGTGATTTCATTTATATGAAAAGAAAAGCCAAATCTGTAGATACAGAAAGTAGACTGGTGCTTGCTCAGGGCTAGGGGTGAGAATGGAAAATTACCACAAATGGGAATGAGGCTCCTTTTCTGGGATGATGAGAAAAATGATGCAGTATTAAATTATGGCAACCATTTCACAACTTATTAAAAATCACCGAATTTTACATTTAAAACTGGTGAAATTTGTGGTACATAAGTTATCTCAATAAAACTGTTAAAATGATTAATAGCTAGGGACTTTGTAAACATTACTGTAACCTGGGATGGTAGACCAACACTTGTAGGAAGGATAGCTGGAAGAAATCAGGCTACAGATATATCATGTTAGGAGAAACAAAATGGAAACAGAAAAAAACAGACATGAACATGATGTCCATTATTTAATTATTTGTGATACTGGAAACTAGAAATAATCTAAAAGCCCATCAATAAAGAAGCAGGTAAAATATAGTACATTTGAAAAAAGTAGTTTGCAAAATATGTAGAGCATGATACCATCCAGGCAAATTAGAAAAGTAAAGCAGTATATGTTTTACACGTAAACATGTATATAAAAGTATAAAAAAGACATTTGAAAGATATAAGCAAATTCAGAATAGTGGCTGTTGCTAAGGGCAGAGGAGGAGAATTAAGATGTGGATAGTAATCAGAAGGGTCTTTAGCGTTATTTGCAGTGTTCTTTTTTTTTTTTTTTTTTGCTTTTACGAATTTATGGAGTAATGTGAATTTTGTTACATCTATGTAATTTATAGTGATTAAGTCAGGGTATTTAGAGTGTCAGTCACCCAAGTACAATATATTTTTGCTTACTTACCCTACTCTGCTATCAAACAATGAATATATTCCTTCTATCTTACTGTACGGTTGTACCCTTTAATTCACTTCTCTTCAGCCTCGCTGCTCCCCTCCCCGCTCTGTCCTAGTCACCCTTCCCAGTCTCTGCTATTTCTTTCCATTCTCTTCCTCCATGTGATCAAATATTTTAGTTCCCACATGTAAGTGAGAACATGTGATATATGTCTTTTTGTGCCTGGCTTATTTCACTTTAAATAATGACCTCCAGTTCCAGCCATATTGCTACAAATGACAAGATTTCATTTTTTTATGGCCAAGTAATATTGCATTCTGCATATATACCACATATTCTTTATCCATTTAGACATTGGTGAACATTTAGGTTGATTCCATGGCTTTGCTATTGTGAATAGCGCTGCAATAAACACACAAGTGCAGATACTGTTTGATACACTGTCTTCTTTTCCTTTGGGTAGATACCCAGTAGTGGGATTACTGGATCATATGATAGTTCTGATTTTAGGCTTTTGAGAAATCTCCATACCATTTTCCATAGTGGCAGTACTAATTTACATTCTTACAAAAATGTGTAAGAATTCCCTTTTCTCCACATCCTTCCAATAGCTGCTACTTTTTTTTTTTTTTTTTTAAATAATAGCCATTCTGACTGGAGTAAGGTGATATCTAGTTAAGGTTTCAATATGAATGTCTCTGATGATTAGTGATGTTGAGCATTTTTCATAAACCTGTTGGCTGTTTGTCTTCTTTTGCGAAATGTCTACTCGTGTCATTTACCTGCTTTTTAATGGGATTATGTTTTTCCTATTAAGTTATTTGAGTTTCACTTATATTCTGGATATTGGTCCCCTGTTGCATATGAGTAGCATGCAGGTATTTTCTCCCATTCAACAGGTTGTCTCTTCACCCTGTTGATTTTTTTTTTTTTCTGTGCAGAAGCTTTTTAGTTTAATTAAGTTTCATTTGTCTGTTGGTGTTTTTGTTGCCTGTATTTTTGAGGTTTTAGTTGTAAATTCTTTGCCTAGGCTGGGCGCGGTGGCTCACGCCTATAATCTCAGCACTTTGGGAGGCCGAGGCGGGCAGATCACCTGAGGTTGGGAAGTCAAGACCAGCCTGACCAACATGGAGAAAGCCCGTCTCTACTAAAAATACAAAATTAGCTGGGCGTGGTGGTGCATGTCTGTAATCCCAGCTACTTGGGAAGCTGAGGCAGGACAATCGCTTGAACCCAGGAGGTGGAGGTTGCAGTTAGCCGAGATCATGCCATTACTCCAGCCTGAGCAACAAGAGAGAAACTCCATCTCAAAAATAAAAAAAATTCAAAAAAAAAAAAAATTCTTTGCCTAGAGCAATGTCCAGGAGAGTTTCTCCTAGGTTTTCTTCTAGTATTTTTATAATTCGGTCTTATATAGTCTGTAATCCATTTTGAGTTGATGTTTCTATGTGGGGAGAAATAGGGTTCTAGTTTCATTCTTCTGCATGTGGCTATTCAGTTTTCCCAGGGCCATTTGTTAAAGAGAGTGTCTTTTCCCCAGTGGAAGCTCTTGTCAGGTTTGTCAAAGATCAATTGACTGTAAATATGTGGCTTTATTTCTGGGTTCTCTAGTTCCATTATGTGTCTTTTTTTATACCAATACTGTGCTGTTTGGGTTACTGTAGCCTTCTAATATACTTTGAAATCAGGTAATGTGATGCCTCCAGCTTCGTTCTTTTTGCTCAGAGTTGCTTTAGCTATTTTGGCTCCTCTTAGGTTGCATACGAATTTTAGAATTATTTTTTCTAATTCTATGAAGAATGATGTTGGAATTTTGATATGGATTACCTTGAGTCTGTAGATTGCTTTGGGAAGTATGGTCATTTTTAACAGTACTAATTCTTCTAATTCATGAGCATGGATGTTTTTTCATCTTCAATTTCTTTTATTTGTGTTTTACAGTTTTAAATGTAGAGTTCTTTCACCTTCTTGGATAAATTTATTTCTAGGAATTCTTTTTGTAGCTATTGTAAATAGGATTGGTTTTATTTCTTTCTCAGCTAAATCATTATTGGTGTATAGAAATACTATTGATTTCTGAATGTTGATTTTGTCTCCTGCAGCTCTATTGAATTCATCCATCAAATCAGGAAGTTTTTGGTGAAGTCTTTGGTTTTTCTAGGTATAAAATCATATCATCAGCTAAGAGGGACAATTTGACTTCCTCTTCTCCAATTTGGATGCCTTTTTATTTCTTACTCTTGCCTGTTTCCTCTGGCTAGGACTTCCTGCAGTATGTCAAATAATAGTAGTTAAAGTGGGCATCCTGCTCTTGATCTAGTTCTTAGAGGAAAGATTTTCAGCTTTTCCCTGTTTATTATGATGTTAGCTGTGGGTTTGGCATGTATGGCCTTTATTATTTTGAGATATGTTCCTTCTATGCCTAGTTTGTTGAGTTTTATTATGAAGGGATGTTGAGGTTTTTTTTTTCAGATGTCTTTTCTGCATCCATTGAGATAATATGATTTTTTCTGATGATGTGGTGCATCCCATTTATTGATTTGCATATGTTGAACCATTCTTGCATTCCCAGAATGAATCCCACTTGATTGTAGCGTATTATCTTTTTGATGTGCTATTAGATTTGGTTTAATAGTATTTTGTTGAGGATTTTTGTGTCTGTTCAGCAGAGATGTTGACCTGTAGTTTTCTTTTTTTGTTCTTTGTCAGGTTTTGGTATCAGATTGGTGCTGACCTTGTAGAATGAGTTAGGGAGAGTTTCTTCCTCTTCGATCTTTAGGAATAGCTTCAGGAAGATTGGTATTAGTTATCCTTTGTACATTTGGTAGAATTCAGCTGTAAATCCATCCAGTCTTTGTCTTTTCTTTATTGAGATACTTTTTATTACTGATTGAATCTCTCTCCTTGTTATTGAACTATTCAGATTTTCTATTTCTTCCTGATTTCATGTTAGTAAGTTGTATGTTTCCAGGAATTTATCCATTTTCTCTAGGTTTTCCAGTTTGTCAGCATTTAGTTGTTCATAATAGTCTCTGGTGATCTTTAGTATTTTTGTGATATCAGTTGTAATGTCTGCTTTTTCATTTCTGATTTTGTTTGTTTGTATCTTCTCTTTTCTTGGTTACTGTGGCTAGCAGTTTATCAATTTTGTTTACCTTTTCAAAGAACTAAACTTTTGTTGATCCTTTATGTTGTTTTTAAAGCCTCTATTTCATTTACTTCTGCTCTGACTTTGTTTCTTTTCTTCAGCTAATTTGGGGTTTAATTTGTTCTTGCTTTTCTATTTTCTTGAGGCATATTGTTATATGTTAATTTGTAATCTTTCTACTTTTTTGATAATAGACATTTGTTGCGGCAAAACTTCCCGTGATGGCTGTGCTCTCAAAATGGCACCTTGCTGCAGCTGTTCATCCCTAGGTGGGTGTGAGTGAGCCAGCATGAATTCCTTGTCTGTTGTAATGCCTTCACATAATCTCCAATTCACCAACCATGCTAGTTTCAGCGTTCCTGTTGGTAGAGGAGTTCTACTGAGGTTTACTTCACAGCAGTCCGTGGCAGAGATGTGAACTGCTAAAGTTCTGTCACTTATGCTGTCCCTGTAATATGGAGCCCTTCTAGGCTCCCAGCCAATCTTGACCAACTTGACTACTTGCTTCCTTTTCCTTCTGTGCCTCAAATGTTCCCTGTGTTTCTCCATTGTACTCTAGCATTCTTTCCTAGATGTTCTATTCATGGTATGATTATCTATTCATAATTGTGGTTCTTCTTTCTGGAGAGAGCAGGTGTCTCACATCTCTACTCAGCCATCTTGTACCCAAATCCCATTATTTGTAATTTTCTAACTTTCAAATAGATAATATATTCAAAATATATACATTTTAATATTACAGACAGAAATATGGACTTGAAGCAAATATTCCAAAATATCAATAATAGTATTTATGGGTGCTGGGAATAAGAGTAACAAAAGAAAAAAATCTAAGAAACAAATATAAAACAGCCATCATTCTCTTTGGTTACTTGATATAAAGCTTAAAGTGAAGAAGAAAGCCTGGGAATGGCATTGCAAACCTGAGCACAGCAGAAAGAGTGAAACAACAGCTCCCCACCAAGGACACTGACCTTTGAAACACAGCATCAGTGACTGTGGTAGGAAAACCTAGGACTCTGCTTGGTAACAGAGGGAACTTAAGGATCACTTATAATAATATTTACTTCTTCAGTTGAGGAAGGTGGGAAGTCACTTCTGTTGTTACCTAGCAGCTCTTAGAGGTGAGTTTATATACCAAAAGTATATAAAGTTGACATATATATCAAAAGTAGGATAATCTAAGAAATATTCTTATTTTTGGAATATGTATTTAATGAGTTTCTTTCAGTTGCAAGAAGCAGAGACCCTATTCAAACTGATTGAAACAGAAAGGAACATATATAGCATAGCAAGGTGGCATTTATGGGTAGCTGCTATAGTCCTTGTTCTGTTCTGAAGTTGCTGTAAATTTCCCACTTGCCAGCATGTAAGTGTAGAAGGGGTTCTTTTTCAGGGTAGTAGTTTAGACCATCATTCTTGAATAATTGAGACCTTGGTAGTTTTTCCTATTTTGGAATACTGAAGTCTTCTCTGTTTTTATACTCAATATGCAAATTACAAGAAGGTACTCTGCCTCTGTCTATAACACAACTTTATGTCTCAGTAATAACCAGGATTAATCACCCAAACAGAAATAACTTTCCTTTCTGGCCTGTATTTTTCAGTGAAATGTGACCAGAATACCCAGCTGGCCCTCTAAACTTCTGGTTCAAGGGATTAATTGTTACAGGTACTTCTACTTCCCCTACTTGAAGAGTACTTCTAAATTCATATTTCTTGAAGAGTACTTCTAAAGGTATTAAAATTTCTCAACTGTTAGAGTCCAAAGTTACAGAGACAAGAAGTAGAAAATTTTCAAATGGTTAACTTATGATACTATAGTTCATTACTTTTAACATACATACTTTTGTCTCACATTTTCGTGTATTCGAAATTAGGATACCTCCTAAAATGATGGCATCAGTCAGGCAATTCTTGTGATGTGCTCGTTATTGTCTATGCATGCACAAACATGAAAATGAGTATCAGCAGGTTGGAAGAAAATATAGGAGATGGTAGTAGAGTACCTCAAGAAATACTGTACCAATATTTTTGATATCATAAAGAACGATAATTGTGTAAAAACACACAATAATGACTGTGCATCAAAAAATAGTCTGGAAGAGTCAGACAATGAATATGAAAGCATTTTAGGCATTTCTTAACAAATTAAATTTTTTTTCACTTTGTATGTGTATAAGAGTGATATTAAAAAGTTATATCTAAATAAATCAAAAATAGTTCTCTCAATAGGGAAAATTTATGACTGACAAAGTATCTCATAGTTTAATTACTGTAGTTTTTTCTTTTTTTTATTAGTGGTACATGATATAATGATGATTTTTATAATTGATAGTCATAGATTCAGTGTAATAGGGTGGTGATATCTACCACTCCCACATCCACCTTCTGGTTCCCAGATACTTGTTTTTTATGGTTGAAGAAACACCATGTAATGGTTCCTGAGAAGTTTCTTTTGTATATGAGCTACAAGATTTCAGGACTTTTCAAATCTTGATCTTAGGTAATTTTTGAAGTAACAATATTCACTAATAGTTTATCTTTAATGTTCTTGTACTAGCTATCACGAATTTTATGTATCTTTGTTATTGTTACTATTTTGTGTCAATTGCCAAGAGACTTAAACATCTTTTCTAACATGCTCATAATATCTTCATTAATTACATTATGAAACAACATGCCTATTTGTTATTTCTATTTGTAATTTTTCCTTTTTTCATAATTTAGTGTATTTGTTATACAAAATAACTTGAATTCACTTTACTATATAGGAACATTTTTATTGATTTTATGTCTCATCTTTATAATCTGTTTCCTATTTCATTATGTTTCTTCTAAATTTATCTTGGTTTTTTAATACATAAATTAGAAGATGAAAAAGGAGGTACTCATATACATTCATATATTATACATATATATTCATATACATTATATATGTAACACATTCAAATCATGAGTCTGTCATTTTTTACTTTTTAATTGAAAAATCCCCAAGCTTCTTGCCAGTTGTAGCTAAAACTGTACATTACCACCTCAACTTTCCCTTATCCAGATCTGTAAAATGCCTGGCTCCATTCCATTAGCACCTGACATAATGGAAAGTATGAAGAAGGGGAAGTTGGAGAGAAAAGGGAAAGCAATCTCAACCAATTGCTATTAAAATATCTTACTTTTGCAAATCTTACAAAAGCATGTGTTCTTGCAAACACAATGCTAGAATCTCTCCCAGGGTATTAGAAGGGTCGCCTGCACTTGAGAGGTCCTGAAATTTAATCTCTGTTAGCTTCACAGTAAACCTGCTGTGGCCCTCAGATTTCAGTTCCCTTTGTGAGAGAAGGCCTCTCCTCTGGCTGGCCACTTATGATTCCCTTGCCCACACTCTCTTTTCTGCGGTCTATAGGACATAAATGTATTTTCCCTGCTATCCCAAGTTGAGCCCCCTGACAACACAACTCTTTTCACTCTGCCACTGTGCAGAGGTGGTTGTTATCTACCATTTAGTACCTTTACATTTTGTACATTTGGTGAGTCCCCCAAAACAGCCCCTAACTCTTATAAACCCTAGTGGATAGGGTACATGTTAAGTCTCTGAGTAGTTCCCTTGAAGCCCCTCAACTGATTTGAGGTAAGGGTGACCTCCTTCCCTAAATGTGTTGCATACCTCATAACAATTCTCCAAAACAATTCTCTCCAGCACTCTTCAACCTCTCCCTCTGATGTAAATAGGCTAATGTTGGCAGATCTGGCTTTAAAATCTGGTTTCTGTAGGTGGTTTTGTTTTTCATTTGGGAAGGCTGGTCACTTGATGGAAAAATATAAATAACCATGTTAATACAGATTGGTGTTTTAGCTGTCTGCTTAATTGCTTTCGGCCTTCAGTTTTCTCTTTGAAATCTTATACTCAATTGAGCAAGTGTTTCTCAATTGAGGGTTTATGTGTTCTAAGTCCTGTGATAGGTACCAGGAATGCAGAGATAAACAGATCTATTGTAAGCAGTCAAATGTAATAGAAGAATAATATGGCTGATATGCCATATATTAAGTCATAGTGTGTAAACTCCATTAAATCCAATATAAGAACAATTGTTTTCTTAAAAGTTATATGAGATTTTATAAAAGATTTTACCTTGCCATTATATAATTATGATTGAACTTACCAAATTAAATATAATGTAATATAATAGTTACTAGTATTTTTCCATTAAATTGTTAGTGAATTGAAAGGACGTTTTGGAATTATATGGGGGAACTTTGGAAGACTTAGTTTTTTCATGGGTTGTATAAATAGATTTATGAGAGAGGGAAAATGGGTATTAGTTTCTGATATGGCAGTTTATGTGAGAATTTTATAGTTTGATTTATATAAATAAAATGATGTTATTGCATATTTCTAATACATTACACTTTTATTTGTATAAGAACCTAAAATTGTGTTTATCTTATATTGCCAAAATTTAAGGTAATGACAATAAAAGATTTTTCTGGTATGTATGTGAAGCCTAAATGGCCCCATTCTGCCACCTTCTGGCTGACTTCATAGCTTATAATACTGTGAGGTAAGTGTCATGTAACTGTTCTGCCATGGTTGGCAGCAGACCATACATTTGGGGCCTGGGTGATTTCAAACAGTGTCAATTTAAGCTATAATGTAGTTCTAGTGCCTCAGGCTCACATTTATTTTGTAGTTCTAAAATGTGTTAGAATTTATTGGAATAGGATACCACATAGTGATGTATGAGATTGTTTCTCCCAGAGTATGGAGTTGTAGTTAATTTTGACTTTTCTGCAATATTAAAGTTTCTTCAGATATTACTTGATATTAAGACTATATCAACTTTGTTAGCTATTTATCAGAATAACCATAAGAAAGTTACTTGAAGAGTGATATAGAAATGAAAGTTACTGAAATCAGCACCAGTTCCTTATAGAGAAGCTAATGTTGGGTTCAGTAATCACTTACCAGAGTTCTAAAACAAAGGAGAAACCATATGTACAACAGCAGAGTACTAACAAAATCTTAGTAATTTTAAACCTCTAGTTTCGTGACACTACTATATATTGCCATTTATTTAAAAAAATTGGGAAGGCTTAAAACTTTTGGAAATGTAATTCATTTAAAATTGGTTTGATAAACTTCTTGGAGAGGGATAGAGAAAATAAAGTAGAACTCTATAGAATGTTGCAATTTGTGACCTTTTGCAACACACTTAACCTCTTTGTCCCTCTGGAAAATGGGATAATAATATCCAATGTAAAGGTAGATTGTTGTGAGGAATAAATGCCTTATTTACTTCATGTAAAACACTTAGAATGATACCTGACATATAAGTTAGCATTGTTATAGTCAATCTTACAACATTTAGAATATATTACATAGTCTAATATAAATGAATTCCAAAATATTCTAGGCAGTAAGCTTTGTATTTTCTTAACATTTTTACACTCAGTAATATTAAATCAAAAGAGAGAAATTGAAGACTGGAAATGCATAGCTCCCGAAAGTAGTGTAGAAATACATGTGATATAGTGGGTCCTAATGAAGGGCCTCTATTTCTGTCTGTGACTCATCTTTTAGATACCTAAAGCTGTCTCATAAAAGAGCTATGGTATCTTGAAGAAATTAATCAATTCAAAAACATGTATTGAATGCATACTGTGTGATCATCATTGTGTTAGATTCTGGTAAGAAATGATTTGAGAAGCTCACAGAGTTAGAAGTATAAACATGTAATTACTACAATGTGGTCAGTACAATAATGTGGGTGTTAATATATTTTAGGAACTAGAAGAGAAGAAATAACATTGAACTAAACTTTGATTAACAAGTAGGAGTTAGCTAGGAGAAAGTCATCTTGCGTAAATGGAACTTCTATGCATGATTTTTGACTACTGGTTTACCTGAAGTTTTTTACATTTTGTATTAGTACAACTTTACAGCCTTTCGTATCCAGAATGCTTTTTTACACATTACCTGAAGAGTGAGGTTGTCAGGTTATTATTTGAATGGTGAAAATTGGGTTTCTATCGTAGTAATTATGGGTGAAGGGGAAATACGTGTTTTTTAAAACTGGACATTTGTAATGTTGCTGTCTATAGCCCCTACCTTCCCCTCCTTATGCTGTGCAGTCAGGGCAACTACACTGGCAGTCAAGTAAATGTCTGAGGTTCGAAGTTTGCCCTTATCAATGCTCTTGAGGTTCTCATGCGAGTGAAAGGAGTGACTATCCCATGCCCTGCACCATTTCTGTGGTGGTAGTGGTGGTTGAGGGGAGAAGTTTCATCTTCACATTTCAGGTATTTAGAAAGCCCATCTGTGGAGATTTAGTTATGGGACTGCCTGGCCATAGTCTTGGCTAGGGCGTTAATAGATCAATGAAATTTTCTCATCAACACAAAAGGCCCTAAGTATTAAAGGGAGACAGTGCCCGCATCAACCATGACTAGGAGTTTCACATGTCCATATTTCATACATTTTAGGACTCTGGAAATACAATCCACTTTCCTCATCCCCATCACCTTATTACATTTAAGTCTTATGTTAATTTTCTATTATTGCTATGACAAAATACTATGAATGTAGTGGCTTAAAATAACACCCATTTATTATCTCACTGTTCTGTAGGTCAGAATTCTGGCAGGCTCTTATCTGGAGTTTCTGAGGAAGAATTTACTTCCGAGCTGATCCATATTTCTGGCAGAATCTAGTACCTTATGGTTATAGGACTAAGGTCTCTGTTTCTTTGTTGACTGTCATCTAGGGGGCTCCCTTAGCTCTTAGAGCCCTCTCTCTGGTGCTTCTACTTTATCTCAGAGCCAGTAATGGTGTGTTGATCCTTTTCACACGTGGAATCTCGTGACATCTTGCCATGGCTCTCTTCTGCTCCTAGCTGGACAAGGTTCTCTGCTTTCAAGAGCAAATGTTTTTAGACTGGGCCCACCTAAGTAATCCAGGAGAATCTATTTAGTCACTAATTAGTAGCCTTAATTACATTCACAAAGTCCAGTTAGGCATATATTGAAACATATCCACAGTTTCTAGGTAGTAGATGGAATTAATAGGGGGAGCATTCTGCTTATCAGAAATCCACTGAGAGTTTAGAAAGAAGAGGAAGGACAGACAGCCTATGACCTTTGGTATGCATTTCAAGACTCAGTCACAATTAAGAGGAGGATCTACTTAATAGTTAAAGAAAATTTAAACCATCTTTCTTCCCTAATACAACCAGAAATATAAACTAGTTGTTAACAGATATGCATATGATTAAAATAAAATTTAGAAGGCAGTGATGTGTTTCAGGCTCATATTCAGCTATCTTTTTGAAATCTCCATTTGAATGTCTAGTAAGCATCTCAAATTTAATATGTCCAATAGAATGTTTTATTACAACACCCCTCCAGCCCCTTCCTTCCAAATGGGATAGTTCCCTTGACCCCTTCACGGGACTCACAAAGGGATTGATTTGTTTACTCAGCTTGCAGCTCTCAACCTCTCATGGGAAGGGGAGCATGCAGGTGAGTGGGTGCAGGGACTGAGACAAGTTCTTCTGGGCATCCACAGGAGTAGAATCCTGTGCAGTCCCCTAGCAGCTTCCCAGGGTGTGGTGGGAAGCAGGGAGGGGCAGGGAACCTGTGACCTCCAGAGTCCTAGAGGGCATGTGTTACAATGTGCTCATTTAGCTTTGCCACCCACAGACAACTTAAGTGTTTTAACAGATCAATGGAGGATCAGGGTGACAGCCTTTTGCACCCGCCCTCTTGGTACCCGAGTACTTGTCTGGCATCCAGAAAGGATAAGGTCACATGAATGAATTGAAGGGTGGTGAATGTGGAGGATTTTATTGAGCAGTAGAAGTGGCTCTCAGCAGGATGGGGAGCTGGAAAGGGAATGGAGTGGGAAGGTGATCTTCCCCTGGAGTTCTGGCATCCCCTGACGAGCTCTTCTGTGAAGTCCCACTGTCAAGCTGTTCCTCTGAAGTCAAGCTGCTTCTCTTTTATGTCCTTTTGCTGCTTCTCTTCTCTTCTCTGCCACTCTACCACTCTGCTGGTGGAGCTTGTGGTTTTTATGGGCACAGGATGAGGAGGTGGGGCCAGCCAACGTGGTTTTGGAAAAGGCAAATTTGGGCAGGAAAACAGGAATACATGTTCTCACTTTGGACTGCAGGTCCAGGCTTGAGAATGTGGCCCTCTTTGGGGTTTGCCCTCTTCTACCCAGTATTTCCCTGCCTCCTGTCTATATCACTTCCTCACCCTTCCCCAACTTAATAATAACTGGCATCACTACTTACCCACATGCTCAATCCAAAAAAATACAGGAATTATCTTTGATTACTTTTATTTTTAGCTTCAATGAATCATCAAATCTCCCTGTTTTTCAAAAATATGTATGAAATCTGTCTATTTTTCTTTCCTACCACAACCTCAGTTCAGGTGTCCATCATCTCTTGCCTGGGCTTTTACAGTAGTCCTTAACTATTTTTTTGTGTTTCCATTCTTACCTTCCACCTACACAGAAAATTCCTGAATCCATTCTCTTTCTAGTAGTCATACTGTTTTTGCCTTATTCCTATATCTGGGTCTTTAATTCCCAGCTTCATCTGCTTGGTATACTCTTCTTCCATCTTTCTATAAGTTCCTATTTTCTTTATACTTCAGGTCTTGACAGCTGTGTATGTTACCTGAAATACATTATAGAAAATGTACATTTGTACATAAGATGAAGATAAATAGGGAGGAAGACCAAAGAGTAGAATTATCTGCTAAATTGAACAATCATAAGATAGTAATCTATCAAATAAAATCTTAAAATAGCTGTATGTGATTTAAGCTTATCATTAATAAGCATCCTAATTTTCCCCTGCTCCTTAAAATTACCTGTACGACATTGAGCTAAAGCATTTCTTTGTTGGAAAGAAGAACAAAAATTGAAAACAAAAATACTTGTGTATTCAGCTCTGCAGGAGGGTTGCTCAACTGTGTCAATATTAAATATCTATCTTTCCAGAAAAGAAGTATGAAGTTAATTTACCTGCTGGTATTACTAATAGTTTAATTAGATAAACAGCATGAGTTCAAAACAATTAATCATCTGCCATAAAAGTCTAATTATTCCTGGCACATTACTGAGCTATTTTACTGTGTCTGTGAGATAAATATGAATTTTGTTGGTTTTTTCTTTTTCTTATATTTGATAGCTATAGACAATACATATAGTTCTTATTTTCTGTTGGACTCTGACTTTTGAAAAGTTATTTTGCTAACACATTCAATTGACTATATTTACTGTTTCCCTAACTTGATATTTACTACTTTATTTTCTAAGTACTTCCAGTGAATGTATTTTGTGTTTTGAAGAAAATATAATATTTCCTATATTTAAATCATAAAATTATTTTAAGGATTAATATGTACTTAGTGGGAATTTTTTATTTAAAGAAAGCCAATTAGCCACATTTTACATTTTGTAAAAAATAAAGAGACTTTGCTCAGAATTGCTCAGATTCCAGTCTATTCCAGTCTAAAAAAAAATTCTTTCTTTCTTTCTTTCTTTTTTTTTTTTTTTGAGACGGAGTTTCACTGTTGTCACCCAGGCTGGAGTGCAATGGCATGATCTCGGCTCACTGTAACCTTCACCTCCCAGGTTCAAGAGATTCTCCTACCTCAGCCTCCTGAGTAGCTGGGATTACAGGCGCCCACCACCACGCCCAGCTAATTTTTGTATTTTTAGTGGACACTGGGTTCCACCATGTTGTTTAGAATTATTTCTGTAATGTATGCACCTTAGCTGCAAAAGAGTACAGTTTAAAAAAAAAGATGTTTTAGCATACAAGGTTTTTAGACAGTATAGGACACATAGAACTGACAGCTTTCATGTTGAAGAACAATATTGTCTTGATTTCACTGGAATTGTTCATTTGGGTCTATAGCATTCTATTGATTGTAGAAATTGATTGTTATGGCATACCCACCACTTTCATGCTCAAATATTACAACAGAATAGTTTTTAAAAATCTTGTTTGAACAGTTTGGTTGTTTAAATAAATAATAGTCTTTAAATAAATAATAGTCATATAGTTATTAATCAGATGTATTAATGTAATACAGTTTACAAAGCAGTTTCATGTATATTCTCTTAGTTGAGCCACACACAAAACTAGTGATATAGTCAGGGAAGTTATTGATGATCTCGTTCAGCAGAAGAGGAAACCAGAGATTATAGAGGTAACTGATTAGTTTAAAAAGTGGTATATCTGTCAGCATTATGTGTGTTCCTATTGCCCAGTTTTGCCCATGTAATTTTCTGTGATTATGGAAATGTTTGATGTTGGCACTGTCTAAAAGGTGGCCATTTAGCTACATATGGCTGTTGAACACTTGAAATCATGGCTTATGTGACTGAGGAACTAAATTTTTAATTTTATTTAGTTTTAATTTGCATAACCATGTGTCACTAGTGACTATAACATTGGACAGTGTACTATAGACTCAAACATATGAATAAAAGCAATTTGAATTCCTGTAAGAAAAATTAGAGAATATTTACCTTTCAAGTACAACATATGTTTTGAGCAATTGAATATTCTTACATTAGAATTGTGAGATTAAATAAATTTCCATTTCTTTTTATATTGAATAATAATATCATTGTTTTCACATATTGTGTTAACTTAATGCTTAATATTCAGAACAATTATAAACTTTTTTAGTTTACTTTGAGATATATATTACTATTATAATTTTAGGTATTCTGGTGGGTCCAAGGATAAAAAATATGGTGTGATTGTGAAAATTTGTTTATATAATTGAAAATATATCCGTTTGCCAAGTGTGAATCAATTTCATATTAATAATGGCACCATACTTGATAGTAGTAATCATGAAATTTTGTATAAAATTACATTTTTAAAAGAAATGTATGCATGTAACTTTTTGTCTCATAAAGTACTGTGACAAAAGTACTACAACTTTACTGTGGATTTACTTAGAGAAATGTATGTTAATTTTATACTGAGATTAAGGTGAAGCATATTGAAAGTCAAACTTTATCTTTTACATTTTTTATTTCTAAATCTATTATTAAATTATTAAAATCAGAAGTGATGAGATTAGATTCTAGTTCCAGTTAACATGGAGTAAGTAAATGCACATCACTATATTCCTCCCACTGATTATGCCAAAAAAAAAGATTCTGAACAGAATACATAAAGTAGCTGTGGAAAGACTTTGAAAAGTAAATATAGCAGGAAGATTGGAAAGGGAAACCAAAACTTGAAAGGAGACAAATACAGTAGTGAATTTCCTACTTTTAAGAATTTCTTCCTACATCCTCCAGCTTAGACTCAAGGCAGTCCAAATTCCAGAACTGTACAGTGGATTCAGACAGAAAATGCTCCAAGAGAAACTCTTTCTCTAATGAGAGACCCTGTAAGGAAATCCCCGGTGACAAGGAAAAAAATGAATGAAATTCCATTTGTTTATTTGTTTTCTGGTCCTGCTTTGAGACAAGATACACTCCTAAAACTGCTCTCCTGCGTCAGTGGCAATAGCAACAGTGACCAAACGAGTACCTCAAATTATGAGAAAGAATAGAAACGACCCAGAAAAGAGTCAGTGAATTAGAACAGAAGATCAGAAGAAATTGTCTATTGTAAACAACAGGAAAACATTTGTTTAATAAAGGGAAAAGAGCCTTAAGAATCTGTAGAACAATATAAAAATGTCTAACCCTATAGGTCTTTGAAATCACAGTAGGAGAGGACAGAGATTGCTGCAGAAATTTTTTAAAAATTGAATATGTAATGGCTGAAAACTTCTCAAATTTGGCAACTGACATAAATTTACAGATTGAAGAAGCTTAGTGAATGCCACGAAAACTACATACAAAGATATAAACAAATTACTGGAAACCAAAGAGATAATTCATCAACAGCAGTGCTGCTTTAAAAGAAATGCTAAGGAAAGTTATTTAAACAGAAAAGAAGTGATACCAAAGAGAAACTTGGAACTTCATGAAGGAAGGAAAAGCAACAAAAATAATGTATATCTGGATAAATATAATAGATTGTTTTTTCTCCTCTTAAGTTCATTAAGATATGTATAATGGTAGAAATAAAAAGTTACAATATTGTCTGCTGGGGTTTCCAATGTATGTAGGTTGGAAACAACTAACAGTATGAAGGAGACAAATTTAAAGAACCAAATGTCTGTAAGGTTTATAAATTACCCTTGAAGTGATAAAATTTTAATTCTAGCCATGTGTGGTGGCTCACGCCTGTAATCCCAGCACTTTTGGAGGCCGAGGCAGGCAGATCACCTGAGGTCGGGAGTTTGAGACCAGCCTGACCAACATGGAGAAACCCCCTCTTTACTAGAAATACAAAATTAGCTGGGCATTGGTGGTGCATGCCTGAAATCCCAGCTACTCAGGAGCTGAGGCAGGAGAATTGGTTGAACCTGGGAGGCAGAGGTTGCAGTGAGCCGAGATGGCACCACTGCACTCCAGCCTGGGCAACAAGAGCAAAACTCCATCTTGAAAAATAATAATAATAATAATTCTAAGTAGACTTTGAAAAATGAAGTACATATATTGAAATCTCTAGAACAACATCAAAAAAGGAAAGAAAGCAACTGTGCAAATATGCAGATGTTCAAGTAATTCAAAAGAAGGCAGAGAATGTGAAATGGGAATGAAAAACAGAGAGAAGAGACTTCATTTTCAGCACTGACATATAAAGAACCTAGAATTTACCACTAGCATTCTTACAAGATAAAGTTAAAAAACTGAGAATCAGTGTTTTCTTTTTCCCACCCCCCCACCCAATCAGAGAACTGAGATTGCAGGGCAACCACTAGCCTGAAATCTGGAGAGAAAAGCAAATCCAGAGACTCATGGCAGAGATCTGCTTACCTAGAGCCAAAGCCACTGGAGCCATAAATTGGCGGGAACATTTAAATGATAGTTTCGACAAATTGCTGGAGGCTGAGTGTGGACTAACATGGGACTGTGACACCTCTGGGAGCAGCAGTCTTAGGGAGGCCCCCACGCTTTCATGGGTTTTGCTTCCAGGTATTTTATCAGGTATTGGGGGAACCAGCCCCCGATATTTCAACGTAGGTTCTTTTCTGTTTTCCCTAAGTGTCGGCCGGTCTGAGACATAAAGGGAAAGAGTACAAAAGAGAGAAATTTTAAAGCTGGGTGTCCGGGGGAGACATCATATGTCAGCAGGTTCCATGATGCCCCCCAAGCCACAAAACCAGCAAGTTTTTATTACGGATTTCAGAAGGGAGGGAATGTACAAATAGGGTGTGGGTCTAGGAGATCACATGCTTCACAGGGCAATAAAATATCACAAGGCAAATGGGGGCAGAGTTAGATCACAGGACCAGGGTGAAATTAGAATTGTATGAAGTTTCATGTCCCACTGGGCATGCATTGTCATTGATAACATCTTATCAGGAGACAGGGTTTGAGACCAGACAACCGGTCTGATTAAAATTTACTAGGCAGGAATTTCCTCATCCTAATTGGCCTGGGGGCACTACAGGAGACTGGGGCTTATTTCATCCCTTATCTGCAACCGTGAAAGACAGACATTCCTAGAGTGGCCATTTTAGAGACCTCCCCCTAGGAATGCATTCTCTTTCTCAGGGCTGTTCCTTGCTGAGAAAAAGAATTCAGTGATATTTCTCCTATTTGCTTTTGTAAGAAGAGAAATATGACTCTGCTCTGCCCGGCCCCTCAGGCAGTCAGGCCCAATGGTTATCTCCCTTGTTCCCTGAACATCGCTGTTATCCTGTTCTTTTTTCAAGGTGCCCATATTTCATATCGTTTAAACACACATGCTTTACGAACACTTTGTGCAGTTAATGCAATCATCACAGGGTCCTGAGGCGACATCCAGCCTCAGCTTACGAAGATGATGGGATTAAGAAACTAAAGTAAAGACAGGCATAGGAAATCACAAGAGTATTGATTGGGGAAGTGATAAATGTCTATGAAATTTTCGCAATTTATGTTCAGAGATTGTAGTAAAGACAGGCGTAAGGAATTATAAAAGTATTAATTTGGGGAACTAATAAATGTCCATGAAATCTTCACAATTTATGTTCTTCTGTCATGGCCTCAGCTGGTCCCTCTGTTTGGGGTCCCTGACTTCCCGCAAAAATCAGATACTTCATATTCTCATGAAGATCCTGGAAAAGGTCTCCTTGTAGTTTTTGCAGAGGGAGGAAGGGTAATCATTATGAAATACACCCAGAGTATTCTCCAACAAAGGTCTACTCTTTAGGGGAAAATATATTATTAGACCCCTGTCCTGGTTTGGGGAGGGAATTTCTCCCACTTCAGCTCCCTCTAGCCTTCCTGTGTCACTTTCAGTGGGGGAGAATGTATACCACTGGAGAAATGCCCATGAAGATCACAGCTCAGAGAAAATAGGCAAAGTAAAAAATGAAGGTTTAATCCTAAAATTATAAACTGTTTTTCATTCCCTATACCTTACTATCATACCAACAGAGCTCTGGTATAATAACAATGCATTTCAGCTGGAGGAGCTGCAAGGATGGACTCTTTTCTGAGGACAAGTACTGAGACAAGCTCAAAGTCAATGGATGAGACAAACATAAGGATACTAGAGGAACTTGAAGTTTCTGACATCTATAGCAGACATTAAACACAGCTTACCTCTTGGCCAGATTAATAAATCCACATCATAAGTTTACCTTTGTTCTTATTACTCAGTGCAACAGGGTGAACTTTCAACAACAACAACAAAAATTAGAAGGCACACCTAAAGGCAAGAAAAAACAGTCTGTAGAGATAAAGCAAGAATCAGAACCAGACTCAGATGTTACAGATATGCAAATTATCAGCTAAGGAATATAAAATAACCATGGTAAATATGTTAATGGCCCTAATGGAAAAAGTAGACATCATGTAGGAGCACATGAGATACATAAACAGAGAGACACTAAGAAAAGATCAAAAGGAAATGCTAGGCATAAAAAACACTATAACAGAAATGAATGCCATTGATAGACTTATCAATGGAATGGGCACTGCTGGGGAAAGAATCAGTGAGACTGAAGATAGGTCAATGGGAACTCCCTAAAGTGAAATATAAAGAGAAAAAATAATGAGAAAACAGAAACAGAGCATCCAAGAATGGTGGGACATTTTTAAAAGGTATATAATTTATCTATCATTGGAGTACCAGAAGAAGAAGAAAGAAGAAATATGTGAAGTAATAATGGCCAAGAATGTTACAAAATCAATGACAGACTTTAAAATATAGATCCAGGAACCTCAAAAAATATCAAGCAGAATGAATGATAAAGTAACTAAACTATGCACATTATATTCAAACTGCAGAAAACCAAAAACTAAGAAAAAATCTTGAAAGAAGCAAGAGCATGGAAGGGAAAATAAAAACTTACCTATAGAAGAACAGAATAATAATTATGCAGACTTCTCATCACCATGCAAGCAAGAAGAGAGTGGAGCAAAATATTTTAAAAGTTGAAAGAAAAAAAATACCCACTGACCTATAATTACATATCTGTGAAGTTAACCTTCAAAACTGAAGGGCAAATAAAATAAATACCTTCTCAAACAAATACTAAGGTTATTCATTGCCAACAGACCTGAAACTCATATCTACATAAAGAAAGGAAAATAATGATAAAAGAAAAAAAATGAAGGTAAAATAAGAATCTTTTATTTTTCTTATTCCTCATTAATCTAAAAGAAACTGTTTAAAGTAACAGTAGGTACAACGTACTGGGTGATAATGAAACAGGAAGTTTTCCCTGACACCTTTGTGGTGGGGAGGGGGGGAACTGGAGTGCTGGTGCTGGAGGTAGTTGGCTGCTTTGGCCAGCTTCACTTGGCATCACTTGGCTTCACTCGCTCAGGTCTGCTGTACTCTACCCCTTGCAGGAGGGGGAGCACAGCTGAGCCAGTGCAGGAGCCAAGACGAGTGCTTCTGGACACTGGCAGGAGCCAAACTCCATGCGGGCCATGGCAGCATCTAGTGAGGGAGTACCTGCAACCCTTCAAAGCCCCAGAAGTAGTGTTACAGTCAGCACTCTTTTGACTTTGCCGTCCATGGATGGCTTACGTGTTTAACAGGTCAGTGTACCCTTTGCTTTTTCACAAGGTCAGAGAGTGTGATAGCCTTGAAAGATTAGGTTGGATGAATGAATTGAAGGATAGTAAGTGTGGGGAATTTTATTGCTGATGGAAGTGCCTCTCAGTGGGAAAGGGAGCTGGAATGGGGATGGAGTGGGAAAGTATTCTCCCCTTGAAGTCTCTCCGACCAGACTCTTCTCTGAAGTCCCACTGTCAAGCCATCCCTCTGAAGTCAAGCTGCTTCTCTCCAACTTTCAGCTGCTGTTTCTCCTCTCCACATTTGGCTGCTTCTCCTCTGCCAGCTGGGTCAGGGCATTTTATGGATACAGGATTTGGCACAGGGCTGGCCATGGGTGGTTTTGGAAAAGGCAACATTCAAGCGGGAAAACAGGAATGTATGTTCTCACTTTGGGCCATGCTTCCAGGCTTGAGGGTGGGGCCTTAGCCAGGGACTCCGCCCTTTTCTGCCTAGAATTTTTCTGCCTCCTGTTCTTACCAATAATACCATATGGACAAGGGAAATGAATGACTGCAATGTTATAAGAGATGGTAGAAAGTATTTGGGAATACTCTGTTACAAAGTACATGTACTGCAAAGAAAACAGTATAGTGTTCTATTTGAAGGTGGACTTAGATTAGTTAAAAATGAATACTGCAAACTGTGGGACAACCACTAAAAAAAAATTCTACAAAGAGGTATAACTGAAATGTTAAGAGACACGATTAAATAGAATCATATAAAATGTTCATTTAAAACCAGAAGAGGAGGACAAATAGGATGGGGAAGAAAGAATAAAGTCAACCATTAGAAACAGTTACAAACTAGGTGGATATTAATATGACTATGTCAGTAGTCACTTTAAATGTGAATGTTGTAAACATCCATTAAAAGACAGTTCAGAGTGGATAAAAACGAAGCTCATTTTAGAAAAGCAAGACTTTGTCCCATCTCTTATGACATGGCAGTTATTCATTTTCCTTGTCCATACTGAAATTTTCACCCAGTATTTTGTTACTATTGTTACTTTAAAAGTTTCTTTTAGATCAGTGGGGAATAAATACTTATTTTACCTTCATTTTTTCTTTTATGATTTTTTAAAGCAAGCTATGCATTGTCTGTAAGAAGCTCACTTTAAATATAAAGAATAGGTAAGGTAAAAAGGAGAGAGACGGAGAAAGATATACCATATAATCACTAACCAAAAGGAAGCTAAAGTAGCTATATACATTTCAGAGAAAACAAATTTCAGAGCAATAAAAATCAGGGATTTAAAAAGGTCGGGGGAGCACTGCATACAGTCAATTCTCCAAAAAGACTTATCAATCCTGAATATATGAACTTAACAACAAAGTATCGAAATACGTGAAGCAAAAGCTGACAGAAGTGAAAGGAAAAACAGCCAACTCCACTATTACAGTTGAAGACTTCAACACTCCTCTTTCAATTATTGATATAGATTAAGCAGGCAAAAAATCAGTGTAAGTACGTAATTGACCTGAACAGCACTATCAATTTGATGTAATTAGCATTCATTAAATGCTCCATTTAACATTAGCAAAATATACATTTTTTTCCTTCAGCTTTTACCAAGATAGACCACATTCTTGGCTGTAATTTTAATAAATCTTTTAAGATAGTAATCATGCAAAGTATGTTCTTAGACCATAGTGGAATTAAACTAGGAATCAGTAACAGGAAGAAAGCTGGAAATTAGTTAAAGAACATATTTCTAAATAACACATGGGTCGAAGAAGCCTCCAGAGGAATTTTTAAATATTTTAAGCTAAATGATAATCAGTGTACAATTTATCAAATTTTTTGCAATTTAGTAAAAGCAGTGCTTAGGGGAAAATTTATAGCCTTAAATGCAGATTCTAGAAAAGAAGAAAGATCTAAAATCAGTAACAAAAAGTTCTACCTTAGAAAACTAGAGAAACAAGCAATTTAAGCCCAATGCAAGCAAAATAAAAGAAATAATAAAAAGTAGAGCAGAAATTATTGAAATGGAAATCAATAAAGTCAACAAAACTAAAAGTTATTTGAAAAAAAAATCAATAAAATTGATAAAATTCTAGCCATGGTAAGGAAGAATAAAAGAAGATAGAAATTACCAATATCAGAAATGAAAGCTGGATCTTCACTGAAGCATCCTTGGGCATTAAAAAGATAAAGGAATACTATGAAAAACTTTATACCCCAAAATTTGATAAATGAAATGGACCAATTCCTACAAACTATCAAAACTTACATAAGTGTCAATGTATCTGAATGCTTCTATAGATTTTATAAATTGAATGAATTATTTAAAAATTATAATTAATAATTTAATATAATATAATTAATTAATATTATAATTAATATAATATAATTAATAATCAGGACCAGATGAAGTCATTGGTGAAATATATGAAATAAATATAAATTCTAAGATAACAAACAACCCAATGAAAAGTAGACAAAAATCTGCACAGCCATCTTATTAAAGATATAGATGTCAAATAAGCATATGAAAATATATTCAATATTATTTGTCAAATTGCAAATTAAAAACAATGAGATACCACTGTACACTTACTAGAATGGCTAAAGCCACACACACACACACACACACACGCACACTCACCCTCTGACTGCCAATGTGACAAGATGCAGAGCAACATAAACTCTTTTTCATTGCTGGTGGTAACAAAAATGGCACAACCACTTTGGAAGACAGTTTGGCAATTTATTGAAAAATCAAGTATAGTTTTACCACACAATCTAGCAATCACACTTGTAGGTATTTAACCGATTTAAAAACAATATCCACATGAAAACCTGCACATGAAAACTGCACATTATAGCTTCATTCATAATTGCCAAAAACTGGGAGTAACCAAAATGTCCTTCAGTAGGTGAATGGATAAGCAAACTGTGATATATCCATTGATATGGCTAGGCTTTGTTTCACCATTCAAATCTCATCATGAATTGTAATCCCCATAATCGCCATGTGTCAAAGGAGAAACCAGGTGGAGGTAATTGAATCATGGAGGTGGTTTTCCCCATGCTGTACTCATGATAGTGAGTTCTCACGAAATCTGCTCTTTTTATTAGGGGCTCTTCCCCGATTTGCTTGGCACTTCTCCTTCCTGCCACCTTGTGAAGAAGGTGCCTTGCTTCCTTTTCACCTTCTGCTGTGATTGTAAGTTTCCTGAGGCCTTCCCAGCCATGCTGAACTGAGTCAATCAAACCCGTTTCCTCTATAAATTACGCAGTCTCGAACAGTTCTTTATAGCAGCATGAAAACAGACTAATACATTCATATGATCAAATATTATTGAATTATATAAAAGAGCTATAAAGCCATGAAAAGACATGGATAAATTTTAAATACATATTACTAAGTGATAAAAACACTGAAAAGTCTGTATACTTTATGATTGCAATTATATGACATTCTGGAAAAGGCAAAACTCAGCAATAGTAAAAAATATCATTGGGTGCCAAGGTTCAGGGAAACACAGATTAATTAGGGTTGTAAAATTATTGGATACATGGCATTATGCATTTGTCCAAACCCACAGCGTTTACAGCACAAAGAGCAAGTCTTAATGTATACAAACTTTAAAAAACCTCATTTAGAAGGTTGATGGATCTCTGGATGAAATGCAGGAGATGCAAAAATAATCTAACTGTAGTACAAATGTATGAAACAACCTACTGAAGCAAATGGAGATAAAATGTTGACTTAAGTTACCTTGCAAATAAGTGAAGTCTGTAAGACTGGAGGCAAAGGAGTACTGTACTCTAGTTGATAAAGTTGTTTTCCATGGGAATAAAGCTGTTAACCTACCTACCAGGTTAACAATTCTGATATTTCTATATGTATATACTGAAATTGAACAAGTAAATAAGTTGATGGTGGGTGGTGGGAGCCAGGTTTCTCTCTATGGGAGTAGGATTTACAGATAAGCAAGGGGAGGCAGCTAGAAGAAATCGTGTAGTAATGCATTAGAGCTGGAAACCAGAATGAACTTATGCTTTGCTTATAGACACAGTTACATATGGAAATACTTATAGATAAGGGAATATGCAAATGTTAGTATACACATATACTTCCTTGCTCTCAGAAAAGAGGGCCTAGAAGCAATAACACCCCAGTGGATGAATGTACCCACTTCCCAGATCTTGATTTCTAAGACCATTCTCCAATAAAAGGAACTAAGGCTCCTTGGAGAAATGCCTGATTCTAGGGCTGGGGCAGGAAATACACAAAGTGAGCATGGGGCATCTTGTAGTGCTAGAAAGTAAGGAAGTGCTCAAACACATACACATGTATGTATGCATGCACACATACACAATGATGGAGGCATATCAAAGGGACATAGGAGAAAATTGATGGAAATTCCCATGGTCAAAGTGGAATAATTTGACCAACAAAATAAATAATGTAATGTTGTATAAATGCCACAGGCATTAAAAGAGTACTAAGGGGATATTAGAAACAACTTTATTCACACAAAGTTGACAACTTAGACCATTTCTTGAAATTGACCATTTGAAATGACCATTTCTTGAAAGTTGAAATAGACTATTTCTTGAAAGACACAAACTACCAATATTCATTTGAGATGAAATTGATAACTCAATAATACTATGTCTATTGAAGACATTGTATTAGTTTTTGTAATCTTCAAAAAAAAAAAAAGAAAGAAAAACACTGTCCCAGATAGTTCTGGGAAAACTACAAAACATTTAAGGAAGAAATACCAATTCTCACAGTTTCTTCTGGAAAAATATAAGACAGGATACTTCTCAACTTATTTTATGAAGCCAATCTTAACCTGCTACCAAAATCATGCAAAGATGGCACATGAAAATAAAACTACCAAACAATACATCTTTATGAACACAAACAGAAAAATCCACAATAAAATATTAGTAAGTTGAATCCAGCAATATATACAAGGAATATTACACCAAGACCAAAAGGTGTTCATTCTGATAATTCAAGGTTGGTTCAATATTTGAAAATTAATCTGTGCAACCCACCACATTAGTAGACTAAAAAGGTAAAACCACATGGTTTTATCAACAAATGCTGAAAACGCATTAAGTAAAATTCAGCATCCTTCTAAGATAACTCTCTGCTAACCCAGGAATAAAAAGAAAAATCTCAATAAGGGGCATCTACACAACAGTGTCTACAGCTAACATTGTAGTAGTTAATGATGAAAAACTGAATGCTTTCTTCCTAAGACTTGGAATAAGGCAAGGATGTTCACTCTTACCACTCTTGTTCAACACTGCACTGTAATTCTTGACCAACGCAATAAGACAAGACAAATAAATAAAAGGCATACAGATTAGAAATAAATAGTTTCTGTTGAAAGATGACATGACTGCCTACATAGAAAATTCCAAGAAATCTACAAAAAGAAAGTCTCCTAAAACTGAGTTTAGCAAAAGTAATATATAAAAATAATATATAGTAGCAATGCACAATATATTAGGTTGGTACAAAAGTAATAGAGGGTTTTGCCATTGAAAGTAATGGTGAAAACCACAATTACTTGTGCACCAATCTAATAAAACATTGTTTAGTGTAATATTGTTTTTTAATAAAATAATTTTGTAAAAGAGTCCATCAAGATATTGTATAGAAAATGTACACTAGGGTAATATATATACATTTCATAAAAATAGAATACATCTTGGCAATTGCTTAGTCTATTACCACTATGTACAGTGGATTGACATTTAACATTTATGTTAATTTGAACATATGAGATTTTTAATAAAACAAACCTGTCCCACTGGTATCTTTAAAAATTGTTTTAATTGACAGGAAAATAAAAAAAAATTCTGGAATGTAAAAGTTATGAACATAACTGGATGAAAGTTTATATTAAAATGTTAAAGTTCCATGCCATGAACAACTGTCATGAGGGCAAAGCGATTTTTTAAAATTTTTATCATAAGTAGTTCAGCTGATCTCATAAAATCACTGATCAAACAAGACTTCTAGTAGCTGTACTATATTTTTAAAAATGAGTTGTGTTTTTCTCCTTAAAATGAACATAGGTAACTCCTATTAAAATGTATCAATACTTACAAAAATCTCCATAAGTTATTTTATAAACTTTGATCAAAATACTTAGTAACTAATTTTATGATTCTAAAAATAGTCAAATGCTCAAAAATTCTATTTGACTTTGAATCAGTTGTTTTTGTTTTTTGTTGTTTGGTTTGGCTTTCAGAAAAATGATCTTAGGTACTACACAACTAAAAACCTGATATGTCCTGTTAGATGTTCAGAATAATCTTTGGGAAATAACTGCTCCAATGTAATAAATAAAATAATAAGGGACTTTTCCAGACCATACTTCAAGATATGACCATGGTGGGATCATGAAAACACCTCAGAAGTACCAAGGAAGGCACACAAAACAGAGTGTAACACCATTTTCAAGTTGCCAAGATTGCAACTGTTCAAGAGACGGTAATCTGAAAGGGTGCTTGATTGCCATGATTAATGTGGTTTAAATATGTGGAATAGGCTTTGGAGAGTTCCTTAGTATGGATAGGCAGACATAGCTGTATAAACTATGAATGGGGTCTGATACTCAGTGGTCCCATTGGCACTGTAAGATGAGGCTCAGACCCTCATGTGGTAGGTCTCTGCTTCTCATAGTGGTTGTGTTGTATACACCACTCCTTTTCATCCCTCAAGGCAAAAGGGACAGTCTGTTCCTCATCTACCATGAGAAAAGTTGTCCTGGGATGCATCACTCCATCCTGCGTGTATGCAACCAGCCGGATTAAAACTTGATTGGTGGCTATTCCACATGGGAGGGAGATGAGTTTGTATTCCAAAGCATATGGACTCAAGGCACATTCCAAATCACTGGGTGGACAGTTCTTGAGGCAGAACCCTGAAACAGGATCACGTTGGTAGTTGGGTGGACAGGGTGTACTGATGCACTGGTAACTTCCTCTCCTGTTGAAGCACATGCGATTGGGCCCACAGTGTACATTCTGCTCCAGGCACTCATCGTTATCTTGGCATGTCTTTCCACTGAGTGTGAGTTAATAGCCAGGTGGGCAGATGCATTGATAACTTCCAAAGGTATTCTTACACTCATGCTGGCAGGCATCTGTATTTTCACATTTATCAGTATCCATGCAGGGTCTTCCAACTCCTTGAGACCGATAACATCTTGGGCATACACAACAATAGCTGCCTCTTGTATTCTCACATATCTGGTTATATCTGCACTGATGGGTCCCATCTTTACATTCATCAATATCAAGACAGGTTTCATTTTCTGCCTTGGTCATTCCATTTGGACAAAGATCAATGCACTTAAAGCCACCATGGGTGTTCTTACAGTGTTGATCTGGTCTGCATACATTCTGTCTGCACTCGTTCACGTCTATGCATTTTCTGCCTTTGAGCTGATACCCAGGTTCACATCCACAGTGGAAACTTCCTATGGCATTGAAACAGAGCTGGTGACAGGGGCTGGATTCTTGACATTCATTAGTATCTTGACAACTCAGCCCATCAGAGGTTCTTCAAAAGCCAGTTCCACAATGGGACACGCAGCGATAGGATCCAATCATATTGTCACAGTCCTGACCAGCGTGGCAGGTGTGCCTACCCAAAGCACACTCATCAGTATCTTGACAAGTTCTTCATCTACAGCCATGGTGGGGCCTTTAGGGCAGGGGCAGTAGTAGGTCCCCATGGCATTGAGGCAAGTATGGGAGCAGGGATTCCCTGCTGCACATTCATCCTCATCAGCACAAAAAGGTCCAACTGAGTCTAAGGTAAACCCAGAGGGGCACTGATTACTGCGATCTCCTTTGGATATTGAAGCATGAATTTTAAAACCCAGTGTCTCTTCTAACTGGTTATAGTCAGATTCCACAGAGGATGCATGAAGTGTTTCAACCAAGAAAGGCATTTTTCCCCGTGCCTGATCATAGAAAACGGTGTAGTTCCATGTGTATGGGATGCTGATGCAATCAATGGTGAACAGCCGGGTTGAGTAGGCATACAGCTGTCCAGGACCTGTTTGAATGTAGTCCTCTGTGTAATCCATGAGTGAGAACATGAGGTGTTTTGTTTTCTGTCCTTGCGATAGTTTGCTCAGAATGATGGTTTCCAGCTTCATCCATGTCCCTACAAAGGACATGAACTCAGCCTTTTTTATGGCTGCATAGTATTCCATGGTTTATATGTGCCACATTTTCTTAATCCAGTCTATCACTGATGGACATTTGGGTTGGTTCCAAGTCTTTGCTATTGTGAATAGTGCTGCAATAAATATACGTGTGCATGTGTCTTTATAGCAGCATGATTTATAATCCTTTGGGTATATACCCAGTAATGGGATGGCTGGGTCAAATGGTATTTCTAGTTCTAGATCCTTAAGGAATCGCCACACTGTCTTCCACAATGGTCAAACTAGTTTACAGTCCCACCAACAGTGTAAAAGTGTTCCTATTTCTCCACATCCTCTCCAGCACCTGTTGTTTCCTGGCTTTTTAATGATTGCCATTCTAACTGGTGTGAGATGGTATCTCATTGTGGTTTTGATTGCCATTTCTCTGATGACCAGTGATGATGAGCATTTTTTCATGTGTCTATTGGCTGCATAAATGTCTTCTTTTCAGAAGTGTCTGTTCATATCCTTCACCCACTTTTTGATGGGGTTGTTTGTTTTTTTCTTGTAAATATGTTTGAGTTCTTTGTAGATTCTAGATATTAGCCCTTTGTCAGATGAGTAGATTGCAAAAATTATCTCCCATTCTGTAGGTTGCCTATTCACTCTGATGGTAGTTTCTTTTGCTGTGCAGAAGCTCTTTAGTTTAATTAGATCCCATTTGTCAATTTTGGCTTTTGTTTCCGTTGCTTTTGGTGTTTTAGACATGAAGTCCTTGCCCATGCCTATGTCCTGAATGATATTGTCTAGGTTTTCTTCTAGGGATTTTATGATTTTATGTCTAACATTTAAGTGTTTAATCCATCTTAAGTTAATTTTTGTATAAGGTGTAAGGAAGGGATCCAGTTTCAGCTTTCTACATATGGCTAGCCAGTTTTCCCGTCACCATATTTAAATAGGGAATCCTTTCCCTATTTCTCATTTTTGTCAGATTTGTCAAAGATCAGATGGTTGTAGATGTGTGGTATTATTTCTGAAGACTCTGTTCTGTTCCATTGGTCTATATCTCTGTTTTGGTACCAGTACCATGCTGTTTTGATTACTGTACTCTTGTAGTATAGTTTGAAGTCTGGTAGTGTGATGCCTCCAGCTTTGTTCTTTTTGCTTAGGATTGTCTTCGCAATGCAGGCTCTTTTTTGGTTCCATATGAACTTTAAAGTAGTTTTTTTCCAATTCTGTGAAGAAAGGCATTGGTAGCTTAATGGAGATGGCATTGAATCTATAAATTACCTTGGGCAGTATGGCCATTTTCATGATATTGATTCTTCCAATCTATGAGCATGGAATGTTCTTCCATTTGTTTGTGTCCTCTTATTTTGTTTAGCACTGGTTTGTAGTTCTCCTTGAAGATGTCCTTCATATCCCTTGTAAGTTGGATTCCTAGGTATTTTATTCACTTTGAAGCAATTGTGAATGGGAGTTCACTCATGATTTGGCTCTCTCTTTGTCTGTTATTGGTGTATAAGAATGCTTGTGATTTTTGCACACTGATTTTGTATCCCAAGACTTTGCTGAAGTTGCTTATCAGCTTAAGGAGATTCTGGGCTGAGACGATGGGGTTTTCTAAATATACAATCATGTCATCTGCAAACAGGGACAATTTGACTTACTCTTTTCCTAATTGAATACCCTTTATTTCTTTCTCCCACTTGATTGCCCTGGCCAGAACTTCCAACACTGTGTTGAATAGGAGTGGTGAGAGAGGGAGTCCCTGTCTTGTGCCAGTTTTCAAAGGGAATGCATCCAGTTTTTGCCCATTCAGTATGATATTGACTGTGGGTTTGTCATAAATAGCTCTTATTATTTTGAGATATATCCCATCAATACCGAATTTAATTGAGAGTTTTTAGCATGAAGGGCTGTTGAATTTTGTCAAAGGCCGTTTCTGCATCTATTGAGATAATCGTGTGGTTTTTGTCTTTGGTTGTTTATGTGCTGGATTACGGTTATTGATCTGCGTGTATTGAACCAGCCTTGCATCCCAGGGATGAAGCCCACTTGTTCATGGTGGATAAGCTTTTTGATGTGCTACTGGATTTGGTTTGCCAGTATTTTATTGAGGATTTTTGCATCGATATTCATCAGGGATATTGGGCTAAAATTCTCCTTTTTTGTTGTGTCTCTGCCAGGCTTTGGTATCAGGGTGATGTTGGCCTCATAAAATGAGTTAGAGAGGATTCCCTCTTTTTCTATTGACTGGAATAGTTTCAGAAGGAATGATACCAGCTCCTCCTTGTACCTCAGGTAGAATTTGGCTGTGAATTCTTTTTTGGTTGGTAGGCTATTAATTATTGCCTCAATTTCAGAGCCTGTTATTGGTCTATTCAGGGATTCAACTTCTTCCTGGTTTAGTCTTGAGAGAGTGTAAGTGTCCAGAAAATTATCCATTTCTTCTAGGTTTTCTAGTTTATTTGCATAGAGGTGTTTATAGTATTCTCTAGTGGTAGTTTGTATTTTCGTGGGGTCGGTGGTGATATCCCCTTTATCATTTTTTATTGCATCTATTTGATTCTTCTCTCTTTTCTTCTTTATTAGTCTTGCTAGTGGTCTGTCAATTTTGTTGATCTTTTCAAAAAATCAGCTCCTGGATTCACTGATTTTTTTGAAGGGTTTTTTATGTCTGTATCTTCTTCAGTTCTCCTCTGATCTTAGTTATCTCTTGCCTTCTGCTAGCTTTTGAATGTGTTTCCTCTTGCTTCTCTACTTCTTTTAATTGTGATGTTAGGGTGTCAATTTTAGATCTTTCCTGCTTTTTCTTGTGGGCATTTAGTGCTATAAATTTCCCTCTACACACTGCTTTAAATGTGTCCCAGAGATTCTGGTATGTTGTATCTTTGTTCTCATTGGTTTCAAATAACATCTTTACTTCTGCCTTCATTTCATTAGGTACCCAGTAGTCATTCAGGAACAGGTTGTTCTGTTTCCATGTAGTTGAGCTGTTTTGATTGAGTTTCTTAGTCCTGAGTTCTAGTTTGATTGCCCTGTGGTCTGAGAGACAGTTTGTTATAATTTCTGTTCTTGTACATTTGCTGAAGAGTGTTTTACTTCCAATTATGTCGTCAGTTTTGGAATAAGTGCGATGTGGTGCTGAGAAGAATGTATATTCTGTTGAGTTGGGGTGGAGAGTTCTGTAGATGTCTATTAGGTCCGCTTGGTGCAGAGATGAGTTCAATTCCTGGATATCCTTGTTAACTTTCTGTCCCGTTGATCTGTCTAAAGCTGTCAGACAGGGACATTTAAATCTGCAGAGGTTTCAGCTGCCTTTTGTTTGGCTATGCCCTGCCCCCAGAGGTGGAGTTTACAGAGGTAGGCAGGCCTCTTTGAGCTGCAGTGGACTCCACCCAGTTTGAGCTTCCCAGTGCTTTGTTTACCTCAAAACATTTTTAAAGAACTGTTTACAATAGCTCCAATTTTTAAAATACTTAGGTATAAATCTAACAAAATTATGTGCAAGATCTGTATGTCGAAAACTATAAAACACTGATTAAAGAAATCAGAAGACCCAAGTAAATGAAGAGACATGCTATGATTATGGATTGAAAAACTCAATATAGTTAAGATGTCATTTCTTCCAATAAACAGAATCCACATAAATTCCCAGCATGATTATATTTGTAGACATAGGTAAACTGATTTTAAAATTTATATGGAAAGGTGAAGAAACAGTAATAGCCAAAACAACTTAGAAAAAAACGGAAAAGGGCCCGGCACTGTGGCTCACGCCTGTAATCCCAACACTTTGGGAGGCCGAGGCGGGCAGATCATGAGGTCAGGAGATCGAGACCATCCTGGCTAACATGGTGAAACCTTGTCTCTACTAAAAATACAAAAAATTAGTTGGGCGTAGTGGCAGGCGCCGTAGTAGTCCCAGCTACTCAGGAGGCTGAGGCAGGAGAATGGTGTGAACCCAGGAGGCGGAGGTTGCAGTGAGCCGAGATCACACCACTGCACTCCAGCCTGGGCGACAGAGTGAGACTCGGTCTCAAGACAAAAAGAAAAAAAAATTAGAAGATTTACCCTATCAGATTTCAGACTTACTAGAAAGCTATGATAATCAAGACAGTGTAGTATTGGTGAAAGAATTGACACATATATAGACCAGTGAAAGAGAATAAAGAGTCCAGCAATAGACCCACACAAATATGGTCAATTGATTTTTGACAAAGGTGCAAATGCAATTCAACAGTAAATGGATATATAAATTGTGGTACTTCCATACAGTAGAGTTCAGCCATATAAATGAGTGAACTATTAAGATACACAACATAGATAAATCACAATTGCCATAATTTCTATAAACTTCTATACTAAATGAAAGAAGCCAATCTGAAAAGGTTACATAGTCTATAAATCCACTTATATATAACATTCTGGAAAAAGCAACACTATTACCCTGAAACCTTTATTTGAATAGCAGGAGTTATAGTCATGTCACTTGTCCTCTACATGGAGCAAATACATCATTTACATACTAAATATGTTTTCATGTTTTTCTTTTATTTAACCTTTAAACTCTAAAGTACATAGTTCTGCTTGGCTCCAAGATGATTGTAAGAAACATGGACAATGAAATTGAATGACTATAGGTGACCATCTTAATGAAAACCTTCTCATAGCAGATGTTCAGACCTGGGGCAATATATCCAAGAACCAGTCTTACCCACCACTATTCTTTCAGCCCCACTTCTTCAACCTTATTTGGAAAATAACTGCATTTAAAAAAAGTGTTTACTTCTTGTGGTAATCAGTGTCTTGCAGTACAAGGAACCCTGATCTAGGAGTCTGAAGACCTAGGTGACTTTGGGCAAGTCACTTAACATTTATAAGTTTATTTTTTGTATCTTAAAATAAGGATAATAATACCTGTGCTGCTTACTTTATTTGTAAGGATCTCATGTGCCTTACAATAATTTCACAATGGTTTTACAGAGCAAATCACTTTATATGTTGTGAAGTGCTGGTAAATGTGTCATCACTATTATTAAATAGAAGAAACCAGTATTTTGTGGCATTTTATGGCAGTTGAAGCCGGTTCAACTCTGAAATTTTCTATAATTTTAAAAATTAATGCAGAATGAATGAGGAATAAAATCAACCTCATGAAGTTGATTACTCTCTAGTTTTAAAATCTTATTTAACTGCAAGATAAGCTATTCTGGTAAATTCTGTGTGCATAGTGAGATATTTAGTGCAAGTTAAAGTTGTGGAAACACCACCAGGAAAAATAACAAGCAATATACTTCTTAAAATTAATTTCAGTTATGAAGGAATTCATAGTTTTAGTTAAAACTGCAGTTGTTTCTTTCTAGCAGTAGATGCCAGTAGAGTTCTTCTTTTTTTTTTTTTTTTAAGTCAAAAATCAAATATCCGAAGCACTTCCATAGCAGTAGCTTCCTGGTCACATTACCGTATATAGAAACACTGCTTTAAACATTAAATATTCTATTTTCTGGAAGGACTTCATAACAAATTGAAACAATTTTATTTTTAAAACAGTGCAGATTTAAAATATAGTGTTTTCAAGATACTCATCTAGTGAAGTTTACCCTTTTTGCTTTAGTAATTTTGTTTTAAAACTTATGCATTGTTTTAAATAAAGTGATCTTAGTGTTCTAGTTAGGAATCTGCAATTTCTGTACTTGAGCAACATTGAATATAAATAAAAAATCTGGCTAGATATATGTTAAAAATGAATATGGTTGAGCTGTAATGTTAGGATTAGTTTGTGTATTTGGCAATGGAATACCATGAATGTAATATTTGGGGGAGGTTAATATGTCAGAGAGGTGAATGATTAAAGAGGGTGATTGGAAGCAGGGAAAACAAGTTATTTTAAGAAGCCTACATTGGCACTGAGTAAAAATGTAATTCAAAGAATGAAAAAAATTTAGTAACAGTGTTGAGAAAAAAGGAGAAGTTCAATGATAACAGTTCTACTACTGTTGTCTCTATATATGAGCAACTTGGTGCTTGTTGGATTATCTATAAATATGGTTCCATCATAAAATAAAATTCAAACATTTTCAAGTATTCAGTGATTCTACTTAGACCTTTAAATTGTTAAAAATGAGTGAATACTTTTTTCTTTTAACATATGTTTATTGAGTATGTAATACATGCATTTATGAATTCAAGTAACTCACAATTTAGAGTCATATAAATTCATAAACAGTACCTTTTAACATAATATTATGAGATCAGTGAAAACAAAGCAGCAAAGTTTATTTTCCTAGGAAGTATGTGGCAGACTTCACTGAAGAGGTGACATTTGAACTGAGCCTTGAAGATGATTAGAATTTCCTTCAGTAGAGCAAATCAAGGGAATTCAGTAATTTTATCCACTTCTTCCCTTATAGAATCAGTCCATGCTCTGTAGATATTTATTGAAGACTACAGACATTTAATCAGTGTCTGTTTTGTGTAAGGCACTACCAGATGTTAAGAAACAAATTATTGTTATGCATACATAATATTTATACATAAAGCTACAAATTTAAGAAGTTTGTCATAGAGATGCTATTGCATATTTGTTTAGATATAAATTTTATTACACTAAACTAAGTATACACAAATGAGCTATTACATGGCAAAATTCATTGGTCAGTGTTTTGTTAACTGTTATTCACACATAATATTTATACATAAAGCTACAAATTGAAGTTTATCTTATAGATACTGTTACATACTTGTTTAGATTGATATAAATTCCATTACACAAAACAAAGTATACACAAAGGAGCTGTTACATGGCAAAATTCATTAGTCAGTGTTTTCTTACTGGCCTTGTATGTAGTCCTAATTTGATTACATTATTGTGCCTATTTATTTTACTTGTCACTATTGTTTCTATTTTTTATGTTTGTCAAACAGTTGGCAGTAAATCTGAAGTAAAAATTTTTTAGATAGATTGTTTTGATAGATCTTTTTATTTCTTTTCTTTCCTTCCCTTCCCTCCCCTCCCCTCTGCTTCCAAAGAGAACCACGGAAATTTCTTATCCTTTAGGGTCAAAAAACAAGTACTCAAATTTTTTGTTAAATGCCACAGGTTACTTTCTTTCCTGAAAATCGACAAGGCAAATTTTATTTAATTTTAATCAAAAGAGATGTTTTGGCTAGGCCAGGTGGCTCATGCTTGTAATCACAGCACTTTGGGAGGCCAAGGCAGGCGTATCACTTGAGGCCAGGAGTTTTCTCAAACTCCTGGCCTGGCCAACATAGAGAAACCCCATCTCTACTGAAAACACAAAAATTAGCTGGGCATGGTGGCGCGCGCCTATAATCCCAGCTACTCGGGTGGCTGAGGGGTGAGAATTGCTTGAACCCAGGAGCGGAGGTCGCAGTGAGCGGAGGTCGCACCACTGCACTCCAATCTGGGGGACAGAATGAAACTCCGTTAAAAAAAAATAGATGTTTCTAAGTGAGATCACTAAATCAGGGGTTTAGGTAAGTAGTAGTCTTCAGTGGTAAGATTTTAAAATTAACATGTCTCAGCCAACTAGAAGAAACTTTTTTATCTCAATTGAAATTTCTTGCTATGGTGGATTTTATATCATTTAAATCTTGTATTTTGTTCTTTCTTTTCAAATTTTAGAATGTTTTAAAATACACCCCTGGTAATAGACATATGTCATCAGATTATAAGTTTGATAACCAGTACTGACATACTAAGTGTCTGTAGTTCCTGTATGTATTAGGCCTAAATCAATGAATTAGAAACATTCCATTTTTTTAAAGTGCTATTTCAGATCGTTTTATTTATATGTGTGATAAATTTGTTTTGCAAGAGTTTTGTCACACCCGTATCATACTAGTTTTTTTAATGAAAAGTTAGCTGCTTATAAGGATTCATAAAATCTGTATATTAGTTGATTTCCTAGAAAAAATACAACCTGTCTTTAGCATGTTGTATTTGGAGGACGGCTTGGCCTTCAATTGTTTGCATAGACTTGTCATACATGTTTAACTAGTTTTCCTTTATTTAAAAAATGTTCAGCCTACTATATTTATAAAGCTTTATATTTAATGTTCTCATTAGCCTATATATTAATATTAAAACACGAAACATAAAGCCTTTAGGCAGATATTGCAAGTTTTTAAAATCCTCATCTCTAGCTGAAAAGTGTTGCTAAGAAAAGCTCAGTAATGTGCTGTTTTATATTAACAGGAAACAGAACAGCAGTAGTGGTTTGAATACCCTGCAAACAGGAAGTTTGACACATGCATAGCTCTTAGCTTCTGTGTAAGAAGTTGTGAGCTCCTTCTGGAAACATTTGCAGTTACATTAAGTAAAGTGCACATGAATGGCAGCTTATAGAGAACCACCTTGTAACCAGTATACAGGTACAACTACAGCTCTTCAGAAATTGGAAGGTTTTGCTAGCCGGTTATTTCATAGACACTCTAAAGGTACTGCACATGATCAGAAAACAGCTCTGGAAAATGACAGCCTTCATTTCTCTGAACATACTGCCTTATGGGACAGATCAAGTAAGTTTTGTTTTTTAAATAATACATTATAACTAGCAACTAAAATGGTAATTGGAGTTTTACAATCAAATGTAAAGAACCCTCTTTTGTTTGTCGTTTTCTGATTTTCACAAGGACATTTTGCAAGATGAAGTTGAAAGAGTTCCATAAAAACTTGATTAAAAGTTGAGCTGAATCATTCAGCTTTCATCATTATGTGGTTTTATTTTTGACTATTTAAGTTCAATATCAGTGACAAAGTTTTCTGTAAAATTCTTACATCATTTCTAATGTACGTTTTTTTGTTGTTCTTACATTAAAATGAAATAAGTTTTAGAAACAACCATCTGTTTACTTCTTAAAATGTCTTGTATTTATAAGCTTTAAACTTTGAAAGGGGCAACAAGACTCTTGAATTTATAATTACATTTCTATTGTGTTTGCCGTGTTTTTATTTTTAAATGCATGTGTGAAAGTTATTTCAGTTTTACAAACAGGAATTTCTAAAATAAAACCATAATTATTCTATCTAAATTCTTACACTTACAACATTTATGGATATCAAAAACTTTATAATTACATTTTATGCTATTTATACATATGACTCAAATGCAGGGAAAACTTGGTTATGCATGAATCACATTCTTTCTAGGCATGTTAAAATGTTTGGACTTACAACTTTGCTAAAATGGTGCTGTGGAACCATTTTTGGTGCCATACACTCTAAAAGATAAATTGCACATATAAACAATACTAGTGCTGCCATTCTACATCTCACCTTGGACCCTCCTCAAGGTATTTCTGTGACTCCAATTAGAGGAACAATAGAATTACCCTTGAAACTTTTGCCCTCTTTTGTGTGTTTGTTTGATCATCAAATAGCACTAGGGTTTGACTCTTTCTGTTTATGTATTTGGTAGCAGTTAAGGAAGAAAACTCAGTTTAACAACAACAGCAAAATCAAGAATTTACTCCTAGGTTTATACAGCACCTTGACAGTGTTATAGAAGCTTATTTGAATTAATTTTTTACTGAATCAGAAATTTTTTTACATTCTTCAAACTATTTTTGGGAGATTGAGGAAACATATATTTCTGCCTTTTTTCCACTTAAAAGGTTTTGGGTTATTTATAGTCTTTACTGTATAGCAAGTTGATAGATGAGGAATATGAATATATATCTTCAAGTTAATGAACTGTTGAATATTGAAATAGTGGTATATTATTAAACTTTACCATGTAACAAAAGCTTGTTAATTGTTGTCCTTTCCCTATTCTTTTAAATTGCAGTCTCCTAAATCCTTTTGGAAATTATTTTTATGTATTTCAAATATCTTTTAATTTAAAGTTAAATGAGGAATGGAGACAGAATTTAATTAATTTCAGTTTCATTAACACCTGCTCCTCATATACTGGGTGTTTAGTAAAAGTGTCTCAAATAAATGAATGTTAGGGGTTTTTAATAATTAAAAGTTATGTTTGAACTAGACTTTCACCACTTTTTAAATGTATGGGGCCTGTGATGCTTTCTAAAACATATTTTAAAATCTAGTAATGAAAAATAGTATCATGAACCATGATTTCTATTGGATAAACTTCTGTTTTTTTGTGTGAAGTCAAAACAAATAGGATCATTGTACACAAATAAAATTAGGAACAAACCACGTAGTGCTGCAAATAATATGCATGATGTAAGAAACCACGTAGTGCTGCAAGTAATATGCATGATTCAGTTTAAAGAGTAACTGAATGTTCATTAATTAAGTATTCCTCTACTTGACTTTCCTTTTTATATCCCCAAATACCATAATAGAGATAATAATTTTATATGTAAGGATGAGTATGGTAGCATAAAGCTATAATTTCCTATTATGAAATGTGTTGTTGTAGAGGAGAAAACACTGATAGAGCTGAAATAGAGGAATCCGATCATTTCAGAATTCCAAGGTTTATTTTGGTGGTGAAAACACAATTTTTATTTATTTGATGAATGAGTTATAGAAGGAGTTCTGACTGTACAAAGTTACATACGAACCACATTCTTCAAAGCTACTTAAAGCAGTTTATTTGCATGACTTGTTTGACAAGGGAATGTAATATCTCCTGATGATAAACACTGAATATGTTTGTTCCTAAAGTGTTTTTATAATGAAGTAAACTAAGCATAGAAACTATATCAATTTACAAAAAAATTCATAAACCATTGTATAAAGATCAGTTACCAGTTTAGGAGACATGAAATGCAACAAGCTTTAATCCAAGTTTCTTTCTTGTCCAGTGACATTATATATAGGAAGAAACACAGAACAAAAGTCACATAGTGGTCTCCAGGTGTTTCAGCTTTTGCTATTAAACTAAGTAACAGAAATTCCTGTTTGATTAAATAAATATATAAGAGCTAATTGCATGCACATATAAATACGTGAAGTTCAAAGAAAAGCATGGAAGAATTCTGCTTTTTGTTCCAACTCAGAATGAATGAAAGCATTGACATGCATTAAGTTGTCTTTCTAACAAATTCATTATGGTTAGCTTTTTAATCTTCCTTTGATCATAAATGTGTAGAGTTATACAATGCTGGCTTAATGAAGGTCTAACTGCAGTATTATAAGAAGCAAATAAGTCAATACCATCAAATACTTTTTCTTTCTCTTTTCCTATGTGAATTGACAGGCTATTTCTCTTGTAAATACAAATCCATATGAGTAAATCTTAGATTTAAATATGATATTAAACACATGAGCAATTTTGATTATGGATGTCCTCAAGCAAAATTATAAAGTGATTACAGTAGACCACTTTAGTCAGTTTTACCTTTGCAAATTTTATACAATCTCTCAGTTTACCTCCTATTTGTTAGCCCATTGAATCTGTATCATTTTAACTTCTCAGCTAAAAGACTTTCCACCTTGTCTTTTTATCAGCTTTTTCCACTTGAAACTATTCCATAAGCTTCTTGATAATAGTCAATTTCTACTCATTTGGTAAAACTCTTTTGAGTATTTACTATATCATAGTAAGTAAGCAAGATTCTAGGAAGAATAAGATCTAGTTCTTACCCTCATAAAGAAGAGTAGGAAAAGCAAACATAATATAATATTCAAGGCATAATGAAATAGTTGCTTTAAAATGTCTAAGCTTACTGTGGAAGCTAAGTGTAAGAAAAAAGTTACTAAAGAGAAAATGGGGGCCTTCAAAAATATTAAAGAATTAATAGAATTTTGAGACCTAGAGAAGAAGGTTATTTTAAGAAAATAACACACAAATATGTGAAAATATGAACATTTAGAACTTACTTAAAAGGTTTAGTAAGATATAGTCTAGAAAATTAGTTTCTGGATTTAATCTTTAAAAGTTTTCTATTAGACATCCAGAATGTTGTACTACACGATATTAGTGGGCAGCCAATGCAGTTTTTTAAAGCGGAAAATAATATAATGCAACATTTGTTAAAAGAGCCTAAAGATTTTAACTAGCATGATACAGGATAAGTTAACTTACTTTACTACAGGGAAATGTGTATACTACTGTACATCTTCCGTTTTTGCTGGGCATTTACTTAGAACTAACGCTTTTAACATGACAGTCAACATGGCAATGAATAGTCAGATAATGGATTCCTTTTGCCACAGTGCTTGTTCAAGATGCTGCTTCTGTCTGGAATTCTCTTTCTTCACATCTACCAGTGATGAGATTTGCCCATACTTTAGGCGTCCTCTCAGGTATCATCTCTGTAACAAAACCACCAATGCATCCTATTCATCTCTCCTTCATCCTTACTAGAGTCTATACTCTTCCTTATGTTCTTATATCATCTTATACTTAACTTTTTTTGTAGTTTATTTATAGTATTTAAAATGTATTACTATTAATCCTTATGTGTCTATCTCTTATATTTGATTTTTAACTCATTGAAGGCAAATAACTTGTCAGTTTATTTCAGTATTACTAGCATAATTTTCAATAAATCTTGAGTTATTTGTTAAATTAACATTAAACATCACTGCAGTATTACACAAATGAGCTTCTTACTAATTTGTTCTATTGTGATCTTTGCAATTTATTTTAAAAGCCTGTGGCCATTAACCAAAAGCAGTGAAGTGCTGACCTGGCTCTAGTAAATACCAATTTTCAGTGTTACCTGTGTATTTTTATCATGATTTTTAATAAAAATTTAAATAACAAGCAGACTTTATAGTAAAACTAAAGTAGTTGGAATATTAAATGATGTTGAAATCAGGAAATGATTCCATGGGCCATATAGCAATGCAAGTACTATATCAACTGTACTAACATAACGAGAAGCTTTTACTTGCCTGTGCTTTTCAAAAATAGCCACATGACAGAGTTAGAAGAGAGCTTGCTACTCAAAGTGTGGTGCCTGTCCAGCATTATTAGCATCTCCTGGTAGCTTGTTAGGAGGAAGAATCCCAGGTCCCACCTATAGACCTACTTAGTCAGAATCAGCATTTTAAAAAGATTTCCGGCTGATTTATATGCGCATTAAGGTGTAAGAAGCACTTTTTCCCTAATAACATTTTAATATGATTTCCAAATGTATATTTTCACTTTTGAAACTATAGGAAAAAAACAAATTTTGAAAGAAAATTTTGAAAGAAAATAGGAAAGAAAATTTTGAAACTATAGGAAAAAAACAAAGAAAAAGGTAAAAAAAATAAATAAATAAACAATTCTGCCAAAAGTGATAATGACTGTTACCATTTTTGTATATATACTCTATTTTGTGTATAGACACACAAATTTCTACCAGCTCCAATTTTTTTTTTTTTTTAAACAGAGTCTTACTGTGTCACCTAGGCTGGAGTGCAATGGTGGGATCTCGACTCACTGCAGCCTCTGCCTCCAGGCTCAAGCGATCCTCCCACCTCAGTCTCTTGAGTAGCTGGGACTACAGGCACATGCCACCATACCTGGCTAACTTTTTGTATATTTGGTAGAGATGGGGTTTCACCATATTGCCCAGGCTGATCTTGAACTCCTGAGCTCAAGTGATCTGCCTGCCTTGGCCTCCCAAAGTGCTGGGAATACAGGCCTGAGCCACCGCACCCAGCCCAGCTCCAAAATTTGGCTCTTTCAATACATAGTGTTTAGTTACATTTTTCATTTTTCTTTACAAAGAGTTGTTCTACAATACTATTTTATATTAAATCGTAAGTTTATACCATAATTTATTTAACCAATCATTAGCCATCTAGGCTCTTTTTAATGTTTTGCGATTACATTAAAAAATGCCATGATAAACATCTGTATAACTAAATCTTTGTACATATTTAAGATTATTTTTATATTTTATAGGATTAATTTGAAGAAGTTATGACCATTTTAAGGCTTTTGCATTAAATTAATCCAATTCCAGATAAACCTGCATATCCTTTTTATTTAATTAGTATAGTAATTATAGATTACTATAGTAATTATAATTCATAGATTATAGCACTTGAGAATATGTGGAAAAATTATATAGCTACTATCCTTAATGATATTTTTAAAAACAAATTTAAGGCTGGATGTGGTGGCTCATGCCTGTAATCTCAGCATTTTGGGAGGCTGAGGTGGGCAGATCACTTGAGGTCAGGAGATCAGCAACAGCTTGGCCAACATGGTGAAACCCTGTCTCTACTAAAAATGCAAAAATTAGCCAGGGGTGGTGGTGCACACCTGTAATCCCAGCTACTTAGGAGACTGAGGCAGGAGAATCACTAGAACCCAGGAAGCAGAGGTTGCAGTGGGGCAAGATCGCACCACTGCACTCCAGCCTGGGTGACAGAGTGAGACTCCATCTCAAAAATAAAATAAAATAAAATAAAAAATTGAAAACACATTTAACATTGTAAAATTTATCCTCAAAAACAATGTATTGATATTTTAAAAAATTAAAAATATAATGGCCCATTATACTTCCTTCTGTTACAACTACCAGGGTCATGGTAAGAACATTATGTGTTTGTCCCCTCCAAATCTCATGTTGAAATGTGATCCCCAGTAATGGAGGCGGGGCCTAATGGGAGGTGTTTGGGTCATGCGGGAGGATCCCTCATGAATGGCTTGGTGTCCTCCCAATGGGTAATGAGCTGATTCTTGCTTTATTAATTCATGCAATAACTGGTTGTTTTTTAAAACAAACATGGCACCTCCCCCTCTGTCTTGCTCCCTCTCTTGGCCTGTGACACGGCTGCTCCCTCTTTGCCTTCTGCTATCATTGAAAGCTTCCTGAGGTCCTCATCAGAAGCAGATGTTGGCAGTCTGCTTCTTCTACAGTCTGCAGAACCATGAGCCAAAATAAATCTCTATAAATTATTCTGCCTCAGGTATTTCTTTATAGTAATGCCAAAATAGACCAGTCCATAACAAAAATCTGAATGTGGAAAATATGAATTTCAGAATTTAGCTCCATTCTTTGTAAGCTGACACTGGAAAGTTTTATTTCTTCCTCCCTCCCCCTCAGCTTTATTAAGGTATACTTGACAAATAAAATTGCTTATATTTATAATGTACAACATGATGGTTCAGTATAAGTATACATTGTGAAATGACTAAAACAAATTAATATCCACCTCACATAGTTACTTTTTCATGGCAAAAAATTCAAGATTGAATCTCTTAGCAATTTTCATGTATAGTCATACCTCAGAGATACTGCAGGTCCAATTCCAGACCACCACAATACAGGTAGAGTCACAGTAAAGCAAGTCACACACATTTTTTGGTTTCTCAGTGCATTTAAATTATGTTTATAGTCCCTTCAGTGTGCAATAACATTATATCTTTTTAAAAGTACATATCTTAATTTAAAATTACTTTATTGCTGAAAAAATGCTAAAGATCATCTCAGCTTTCAGCGATTTCTAATTTTTTTTGCTGGCAGAGGGCCTTGCCTTGATGTTTGACTGCTGATTGATCCGATCAAGGTATTGGTCGCTGAAGGTTGGGATAGCAGTGGCAATTTCTTAAAATAAGACAACAACGAAGTGACACACTTGACTGACTCTTCTTTTCATAAAAGATTTCTCTGTAGCATGTGATGTTTTTGGTAGCATTTTACCCACAGTAGAACTTCTTTTAAAATTGGGATCAGTTCTCTCAAACTATGTTACTGCTTTACCAATGAAGTTGATACAATATTCTAAATTCTCAGGTGTCATTTCAATAATCTTCACAGCATCTTTACCAGAAATAGATTCCATTTCAAGAAACTACTTTCTTTGCTCATCTGCAAGAAGCAACTCCTCACCTGTTACAGTTTTATCATGAGATTGCAGCATTGCAGTCACATCTCCAGGCTCCACTTTTAATTCCAGTTATCTTATAATTGTTACCACATCTGCAGTGACTTTCTCCACTGAAATTTTAAACCACTCAAACTCATCTATGAGAGTTGGAAACAACTTCTTCCAAACTCCTGTTAATGTTGATATTCTCACCTCCTCCCATAAATCATAATGTTCTTAATGGCATCTGGAATGGTGACTCCTTTTCAGGTTTTCAATTTACTTTGCCCAGATCCATCAGAGGAATCACTATCTGTGACACCTATAGTCTTATAAAATATATTTCTTAAATAGTAAGACCTGAAAGTCACAATTACTTCTTGATCCATGGCTGCAGAATGGTGGTTGTGTTATCAGGCATGAAAACAACTTTCATCTCCTTGTACATCTCCATCAGATCTCTTGGGTGATCAGGTGCATTGTCAGTTAGCACTAATATTTTAAAAGGAATCTTTTTCGGAGTGGTTCCCAATGGTGGGCTTAAAATAGTAAACCATGCTGCAAACTGCAAACAGATATGCTGTCATCTAGCCTTTCACATTCCATTTATAGAGTACAGGTATAGTAGATTTAGCATAGTTCTTGAGGGCACTAGGAGTTTCTGAATGGTAAATGAATATTGGCTTCAATTTGAAGTCACCAGATGTATTAGCCCCTAGCGAGTGATAGCCTGTCCTTTGAAGCTTTGATGCCAGGCATTGCCTTCTCTCCAGATAGGAAAGTTCTAGATGGCATCTTCTTCCAATAGAACACTGTTAAGTCTGCATTGAAAATCTGTTGTTTAGTCTAGCCACCTTCATCAATTATTTTAACTAGATCTTCTGGATAACCTGGTGCAGCATCTCCATTAGCACTTGCTGCTTCACCTTGTATTTTTATGTTATAGAAAAGGGCTTCTTTCCTTTAAACCTCATGAAGCAACTTCTGCTAGCTTCAGACTTCTGCAACTTTCTCACCACTCTTAGCCTTTATAGAATTGAAGAGCATCAAGACCTTGTTTTTAATTAGGCTTTGGCTTAAGGAAATACTTACTGGTTTGATCTTTCCAGACCACACAGCTTTCTCTAAATCAACAATAAGGCCGTTTTGCCTTCTTATCATTAGTGTGTTCACTGGAGCAGCACTTTTAGTTTCCTTCAAGAACTTTTTTCTTTTGCATTCTTAGCTTGGCTGTTTGGTGCAAGAGGCCTAGCCTTTGGCCTGTCTCACCTTTCAACATACCGTCCTTACTAAGCTTAATCATTTCTAGCTTTTGATTTGAAGTGAGAGATGTGCAATTATTCCTTTCATCTGAACACTAAGAGGCCATTGTAAGGTTATTAATTGGCGTAATTTCAGTATTGCTCTGTCTCAGGGAATAGGAGGGCCCAAGGAGAGGGAGAGAAATGGGGGACCAGCTGATGAGTGGAGCAGTCAGAGCACACACAACCCTTTTCAATTAAGTTCACCATTTTATATGGGTGCAGTTTGTGGTGCCTTAAAACAGTTAAAATAGTAACATCTGAACACAGATTACCATAACAGATATAATAATAATGAAAAAGGAAATATTGTGAGAATTATTAAAATGTGACACAGAGACATGAAGTGAGAACATGCTGTAAGAAAAGTGGCACCAATAGATTTGCTTGACACAAGGTTGCCCCAATCCTCAATTTGTAAAAAGTGCAATATCTGCTGAGTGCAATAAAGCAACACGCAATAAAATGAGGGGTGTGCCTGTATTAATGCATTATTATTAACCGCAGTTACCATGCTATATGATGAATCTCCAGGACTTATTCATTATGTCCAACTGAAATTTTGTGCCCTTTAGCCAACATCTCCTAAATCTTCCTTCCCTGAACCCTCCCATCCTTCAGCCCCTGACAACCAGCTTTCTATTCTCCACTTCTGTGATTTTGATGTTTTTAGATTCCACATGTGTGAGATTATGCAGTATTTGTCTTTCTGTGTCTGCCTTACTTCACTTAATATAATGTCCTCCAGGTTCATTCGTGTTACCACAAATGAAAGAATTTCCTTCTTGAGGTTGATAGTGTATTCCATTGCATAGAATACCATACATGGATGCCATATCTTGTGAATAATGCTGTAATGAACATGGGAGTACAGATATCTCTTAGACATGCTGATTTCTTCCTTTTGATAACATACTTAGAAGATTGCTGGATATATGATAGTTCATTTTTAATTTTTTGAGGATCATTCATATCATTTTCCATAATGGCTGTACTAATGTATATTGTCACTCACAATGTGCAAGGGTTCTCTTTTCTCCACGTCTTAACCAATGCTTATTATCTTTTGTCTTTTTTATAATAGCCATTCTAACAGATGTGAGGTAATAGCTCATTGTGGTTTTAATTTTCATTACCCTCATGATTAGTGATGTTGAGTATTTTTCATATACCCATTGACTGTTTTTATGTCTGCTTTTGAGAAGTGCCTATTCAAGTCACCTGCCCATTTTTTAAATTGGGTATTTGTTTTCTTGCTATTGAATTGTTTGAGTTGCTTACATATTTTGAATATTAACTCCTTATTAGATGTGTGGTTTGCAAGTATTTTCTCTCGTTGTATAGGTTGTCTCTTCACTCTGTTGATTGTTTTCTTTTTGCACAAAAGCTTTTAGTTTGATGCAATGAACAAACCAATAAGGAATATGAAGACTTTGAATCAGTAATCCAAAAAACCCCCCAACAAAATAAAACCTAGTAGTACTTCATTTCTTCACTGGTGAATTTCTATCGTTTAAGAAAGAATTAATGTCAGTCCTTCTGAAACTCTCCCAAAATAACTGAAGAAGGGGGAATACTTCCAAGCTCATTTACCAGGGCAGCATTGCTCTGATACCAAAGCCAGACAAGGACACTGCAAAAGAAAATTATAGGCCAATATCCCTGATGAACATAGATGCAAAAATTCTCAACAAAATACTAGCAAATTAAATTCAACAACACATTAAAGGATGACACACCACAATCGAGGATGGTTCAACATATGCAAATCAACATATGTGAGACACTATTAACAGAATGAAGGGTAAAAGTTATATATAATCATCTCAGTAGAGTCAGAGAAAGCATTTGAGAAACTTTAACATTCTTTTATGATTGGAAACTTTTTAGTTAAGGAAATTCTGTACTTCTACATAATAAAGGCTACATAGGATAAGCCCACAGCTAACATCTTAATAGTAGTGAAAAGATGAAAGCTTTTCCTGTAAGATCATGAACAAGGGAAAAGATGCCCACTGTTATAACTTCTACTCAATATAATACTGGAGGTCCTATGCAGAGCATTTCAGTAATAAATAAATAAATAAGTAAATAACATCTAAATTGGAAAGGAAGAAGTAAAATATTTTACATGTGCACATGATATTATCTTATATATTAAAGACCCTGAAGACTATACCAAAAAAACTGCTAAAACTAACAAATTCAATAAAGAGGCAGGATACAAAATTAAAATACATTAAGTCAATAGTGTTTCTGCATACTAACAATGAAGTTTGGAAAAAAGAAATCAAGAAAGCAGTTCTTTTTACAGTATCAGAAAAAATGCATAGGAATAAATTTAACCAAAGAAGTGAAAGATTTGTACACTAAAAACTGTAAAACATTTATGAAAAAGTGAAGAAAACACAGTGAATGGAGATATCTAATGTTCATGGATCTGAAGAATTAATATTGTTAAAATGCTCCTAGTACCCAAAGCGATCTACAGATTAACTGCCATCTCTTCCAAAGTTTCAATGACAAGTTTCACAGAAATAGGAAAAACCATCCTAAAACTTGTGTAGAAACACAAAAGACCCTAATAGCCTAAGCAATCTTGAACAAAAACTTTTTCCACTTTTAAAAATTGGTCACTGAGTAGTAGCAGATGATCTGAGAGACAAAGAACTTTGAAAATAAAATGTCATTCAGAAAGAAGTAATAAGTTGAACAGGAAGAATGATATATGTCTGAGAGGTTGAATATTACTTTCATGTCCTGAAACCATGGTTGCTTTCAGCTCTGATGTTTCATTATTGTTATTTAACAAGTATGGCTCAGTTGAGAGACAAATAAGTTGTCATCTTTTAAATATTCAGTTTAATCACCAACACAAGGAGGTCCTTTCTTAGAGTCTTCATTCAGCTGCTTCAAGTATTGCTATACTCCTAGGAGTTTACTCATTCCAAGGAGACTAATTTGCTGTCCAAAAGTTAGCTGAAGAAAGTGATGGGGATTTTTATTTTTATTATTTGGAGACAGGGTCTTGCTGTGTTGCCCAGGCTGGAGAGTAGTGGTGCGATCATGGCTCACTGCAGCTTTGTTCTCCTGGGCTCAAGCTATTCTCCCACCTCAGCCTCCCAAATAGCTGGGAATATAGATGCATGCCACTGTGCTAGGCTAATTTTTTTTAAAGTTTATTTTTTGTAGAGATGAGATCTTGCTGTGTTGTTCGGGCTGTTCTTTTCTCCTGGGGTCAAGCAGTCTCCCGTGTTGGCCTCCTAAAGTGCTGGGATTACAAGCATGAACATATAAGCTAGTGATAGCATTTTTAGCAGCTGTTGATTTTACCACTGCTACGTTGTTTCATAATTTAAAAGTGGCCCCAACAAATTTTATGTACCTTGTCTTGTTGATGTGATGCCACTGGTCCTTGCCGAGACCTCAATGGTTCTTAATGACAGGATGATTCATTCTTCAGTATTATGTTCATTCAAAGGTTATGTCAAAGGATTTCATTTCCTTAATTTATACTCATATGCTTAGTCATCTTGGCTTCCTTGCCAAATTGGATGTGTGAGAAGGTACTTTCAGCCCATCTCCACACTGTACCAAAATTAGCCTTTCTTTCTTGAAATCTAGTCCAGGGATAGCAAACCAGTGGTCTGTGAGCCAGATGCAATTTGCAGATACGTTTTGTTTAGTTCTCATGATATTTTCAAAAATAGTTGAATTTTATATCATTATATAAAAATATACCATAATTTCAAATCAAGAGATTCATATAAATATCTGGACTTTCATATGCTTGAACCATTGGAGAAACTGATTTCAGTGGCCTCTTATTCTCTCATGGGAAAAAATGAATTGCACTGAGTAATTGTCCTGTTTAATCAGATAGACTCTATCTGATTTGCTCCAGCATTCACTATTTCTGTTGCTTTACCTGTCTGGCCTCTGTAGCCACTTGGATTTAGCCTACAATGTCTCTACTTTTCAGCCTGAATCACCAACCCAGATTATCCTTTCCTCTTTGATAAAGCCTCCTTAAGCGTATATTCCTACTCGTGAGCCACAGACCTATCACTAAAATCTATGAAAGAGATTTTTGTAATTCTGAACCTCAGAGAGGATGGAGTCTAGGAGTTAATCCCTTTCAGAATTCGTGTTTCGTTTTTTAATGCAGATCTATTTACCTTCTTTCCTTTAATTATCTCTGTTTACCACAGAGTATTGAGAAGGCATGGCCCTTACGAAGCCTCAAAAGATTTTGTTAAATCATTCCCCCAAGGTAATGGATGCCTACCAGCCTTACATTTGCATAATTAAATTGTCCACTGAAATGATTCTTCCCACAGCAAAGATCTGTTTCAAGCCAATTGTTTTTTCCCTGGTAGAGAAGCATTTGACAGCTTTTTTTTTTTTTTAATTGAGGTATGTTTTCATAACCATACAAATCCCTCATTAGGTGTATAATTCCGCATTAATTAGTAAATTTAAGGATTTGCACAACTATCAGCACAAATCAGTTTTAGAACATTTACATCACCCACAAAGTTCTTTTGTTACCCATATCCAGTCAATCCCCACTCTCACCTCAAGCTCAGATAAACACTGATCTGCTTTCTATCTCTATAGATTTTTATTTCTGGATGTTTTATATAAATGGAATTATATAATATGTAATCTTTTGCTTTTGGCTTCTTACACTAGAATAATATTTTTGAGGTTCATCCATGTTATAGAATATATTAATAGTTGGTTCCAATTTATTGTTGATTTATAATATGTTATATGGATATAATACATTTTGTTTATCCATTCTGCAATTGATGCACATCAGAATTAGTTTGTTTTTGGCTATTTGGATAATGTTGCTATAAATATTTGAAAACAAGTCTGTGTGAACATATTTTTATTGCTCTTGGGTAGATATCTAGAAGTAGAATTTCTAGGTCATATGGTAAATTTATGTTTTAAAGAAATTGCCAAATTGTTTCTCAAAGTGGTGGTACCATTTTGTGTTTTCACCAGTAATGTAAGAGGGTTCCAGTTTTTTCACATGCTCATCAACACTTGGTATCATCAGTCTTTCTTTCTTTCTTTCTTTCTTTTTTTTTTTTTTTACTGAAACAAAATCTCACTCTGTCACCCAGGCTGGAGTGCAGTGGCGATTCTCCTGTCTTAGTCTCCTGAGTAGCTGGCATTACGGGCGTGTGTTTTTGGTAGAGATGGGGTTTTACTATGTTGGTCAGGCTGGGCTTGAGCTCCTGACCTCAAGTGATCTGCCCGCCTCAGCCTCCCAAGTGCTGAGATTACAGGCATGAGCCACTGTACCCAGCTCATCAATCATTTTGCTTATGGCCATTACGTGGGTGTGAATCCATTGTTCACAATTGTTTCACTTTGTATTTCCCTAATAACTTTATGATGTTGAGCATATTTTCAAGTTTTTATAACCCATTTGTGTATGTACCTTGGAGAAATGTATTTTCAAATCTTCCCACTTTCAAAATTGAGTTGTTTTTCTTCTTATTATGAAGTCTCAAGAATTCTTTGTATATTCTGAACTAAGTTCTTTTCCATAAATATAAATTTCAAATATTTCCTTCTAGTCCATCTTATGTTGTCATTTTAAAAAATAATGTATTTGAAGAGCAAAATTTGTAATTTTAGTGAAGTCAAATTTATCATTTTTTCCTTTTGGGATTGTACCTTTGGTACCAGACCTTAAGAAATTTGTGTCTAACCCAAAGTAATGAAGATTTTCAATCTGTACTTCCTTCTAAAAGTCTGTTTTTTGAGTTAATTTTTATATATGGTGTGAAGTATGAATTGAAGTTCTTTTTTTCAGTGTGTATATCCATTTTTACTGCACTACTTGTTAAAAAGAATTTCCTTTCTCTATTTAATTATCTTGGCATCTTTCTCAAAAATCAGTTGACCATAAATGAAAGGGTTCATTTCTGAATTCTCAATTCTGTCCCAGTGAACTACATGTCTGTCCTTATTCCTATACTACACTGTCTTGATTACTGTAACTTTAAGGTAAGTTTTGAAATCAAGTAATGTAAGTCCTCCAACTTTGTTCTTCTTTTATCAAAATTGTTTTGTCTATTTTGGGGTCCTTTGCATTTTCATGTAAATTTTTGGATCAATTTGTCAGTTTCTAAAGAAAAGCTTTATTAGATTTTCATAGAGATTATATATTTAGTCCATGGATTAACTTGTAGAGAATTGTTATTTTAACAACATTGAATCTTGGAATCCATGAACTTGAAATGTCTCTCCATTTATTTACATATTCTTTAATTTCTTTAGTGTTCAAGTCTTGTAAAAATGATTTCTAAGTATTTTATTTCTGTTGATATGTGATGGAGCCATGTCTTAATTTCACATTTGGATTGTTTGTTGCTAGTATATACAAATGTTATTGATTTTAATATTGATCTTATATCGTCCTATGATGTTGCTAAACTCAGTTTTTGGTTCTAGTAGTTTCTTTATAGATTTCTTATAATTTTCTACATATAGAATAATTTCATCTGCAAATAAAGACAGTTTTATTTCTTCTTTATCCTTTAATATCTATTTTCTTGCCTCATTGCACTGGCTAAATTTCCCAGTACAAAGATGCATGGAAGTGGTGAATGCCTTTGTGCCCTATCTTAAGGCGAAAGCATTCCATCTTTCATCATTAAATATGACATAAGTATAGAGTTTCACCTGCCCCACATGTCCTTTATCAGTTTGAGGAAGTTCCTTTCTCGTCCTGGTTATTGAGAGGTTTTCTCATGGCTGTTGGATTTTGTAGAGTGCTTCTTCTGCATATATTGAGATGATTATTTGGTTTTATACTTTATTAATATAATGTAGTTCATTAATTGATTTTCAATGTTGAACCAACCTTACCTTTCATGGAATAAATCCCACATGATCATTGTGTATGATCCACTGTATATGCTGCTAGATTAAGTTTGCTAGCATTTTGACAAAGGTTTTTGCATCAATGTTTGCAATGTATATTGGTCTGTGGTTTTCTTTTGATCTTTGCCTAACTTTGATATTAGGCCTCTTAGAATGAGTTGGGAAGTGTTCCCGCCACTTCTGAATTCTGAAAGAGTTTGTGTAGAGTTGGTATTATCTTTGAAGGTTTCATATAATTAACCAGTGAAGCCATCTCAACTTGAACTTTTCTTTGTGGGAAAAAATTTAGTTACTAATTCAGTATTTGTGTTACAGGTTTATTTACATTTTCTATTTCTTCTTTAGTTAGTGTTGGTAATTTGTGCCTAACAGTTTTTCCATTTCACCTGTTGTTTTATATGATTGGGATAAAGTTGTTTGTAGTATTCCTTTATAATCCTTTTAATTTATCTAGCATCAGTGGTGATTTCATAGTTTCATTACTGATTTATATAATTAATAACTTCTCTGTTTCCTTTTTATTTATTTTGTTTTGATATTTGGTCAGTCTAGTGAAAGTTTTGTCAATAAGACTTTTGGTTTCATTCATTTTTATCTACTGTTTTTCTATATATTTTGCTGAATATATTGTATATAATATGATACTACTATAATATATAGTAATCTCTATATATATGAAGCTTAAGTTACTGATTTGGAACTTTTATTCTTTTTTACTCTAAATGGTTAAAGCTATGAATTTTTTTCTGAACCCTGCTTTATCTATATCCAATAAATGTAGATATGCTGTAGTTTATTTTCATTTACCTCAAAATATTTTCTAATTTCTCTTGGAATGTCTTTGTGATTTAATATCTAAATATTTGGAGATTTCTAAAATTTCTCTCTGTTTTTATTTCTAACTTAATTCTGTTGTGATTATAGAATATATTTTGAAAGATTTAGCAAACCCTTCAAATTAATTGAGACACTATATTTTCTAGCATTTGCTTAATGTGTAGAATATCCATGTGTGCTTGAAAAGAATGTGTATTCTGCTGATGTTAAATGCTGTATTTTATAAATGTCTAGATTTTTTTGATGGTGTTATTTAAGTTGGTTGTCTCTTTTCCAATTTCCTGTCTAGTTTTTCCATCAGTTATTGAGAGAGAAGTATGGAAATCCCCAACTATTAGTATTAAATTTTTTTCTCCATCAATTCTGTCCATTTTTATTTTAGTACTGTGGGGGCTCTTCTGTTCAATGCATATGCATTTCTAATTGCCACATTTTTCAGATGTATTGACCTTTTATCATTATGACTGTCCTTTTTGTCTCACAATTTTTCTTGACTTAAAGTCTATTTTGTCTAATATTGATATAGGCATTCCAACTGTCTCGTGGTTACTGTTTGCATGATGAATCTTGTTTTTCTCCTTTTACTTTAGCCTATTTATATCTATGAATCTAAAATGTGTCTCTTATAGATGTTATATAGTTTGACCTTGATTTTTATCCAATCTGATTTCTACCTTTTGATTTGTGTTTCTTCCATTCATAGTTAATGTAATTATTGATATGGTTGGATTTGTATCTTCCATTTTACTGTTTTCTGTCTCATAGTTTTTGTTGTTCCTCTTTTCCCTTTCTACCACCTTCTTTTCTATTATATATATGTAGTGTGACATTTTATTATTCTGTTTTGATTTTTAGAAATAAAATTTGAAAACATTTACTTAATATCTGCTGTAGGGATTATAATACACATTTTATCTTGTCATAGTCTACTTCAGGATAGTACTGACTTAATTCTAGTGGAATAGAACTGCTTTGATCCAATATAGCTTCATTTGTTTTCCAAATTTGTGTTTTTACACATATATTTAGATATTTTATAAACACAGCAATGTAATGTTGTAATTATTGCCTCATACAACTTTAAGTCTCTTAAAGAAATTAAGAGATAACAGAAAAATTTTGTATTTATATAGCCTTTTATTTACATATTTACCATTTTTGGTGCTCTTCATTTGTTTCTGTCAATTTGAGCTACTGTCTAGTGTTATTTTCTCTCAGCTTTAAGGACTTCATTAGGTATTTCTGCTTACAACAAATATCCTCAGTTTTTTGTCTGGGAATGTTTCATTTTACCTTTATTTTTGGAGATAGTTTTCCTGGATAGAGAAATGTTGGTGGACGGGTTTGCTTTCTTGTTTCTTTTAGCACTTCATTTGTCTGCCTTCTGGCCCTTCTTATTTCTAATGAGAAGTCATTAATCATATTCTTTTTCCCCTGGACATGATTTGTCATTTTTCTCTTGCTGCTTTCATGACTTTTCTCCTTATCTTTCAACAATTTGACTATGATATGTCTAAGTGTGGATCTTTTGGGTTTTATTCTAGTTGGCATTGGCTGAGCTTCTTGGATCCATAAGTTACTGTTTTCCATCAAATTGGGACATTTTCGGCCATTATTCCTTCAAATGTTTTCTCATCACCCTTTGTCTCTCTCCTTTTTTTCTAATTCCCATGAGAAGTATTTTGGTTCCTTTGACATCCCATAAATTTCTCAGGCTCTGTCCACTTTCCTCCTGTCTTTTTCTCTCTGTGTCCTTCCAACTGGATGATTTCTATTGATCTATCTTCCAGTTCACTGATTTGATCTTTTGCTCTTTTAAATCTACTGTTGTGCTTACTATACTGAGTTTTAAAATTTCAGTTAATTATACTTTTCAAATCTGCACTTTTTATTTTTAAGTAGTTTTTCTTTCTGTATTGAAAGTTTCTATATGTTGTTCATTACTGTCATGTTTTCCTTTAGGTATTTAGCATAGTTTTCTTTTAATTATTTTCATATATTTATAATAGCTATTTTAAAGTCTTTAAAGCCTTTGTCTGCTAAATTCTACACCTGGGCCCATTCAGGGACATTTTTTATTGACTGCTTTTTTTCCTCATTGTGGATCACACAAGTTTTTGTCAAAAATGTGTTTTTTAAAATAACATGTGATAGTAGCTCTGAATTTTGACTATTTTTTTCCCTGAGGGTTGGTTTTGTTTATTTTTTTATTAATAACTTCCTGTGTCTTAATCTATGGAATCTATATCCCTCATGATATGTGACTGCTGATTTCTCTGCTTAGTTTTTTTTCTTATTCTAATTTTTATTTTGTAACCTGGTTTCCTAGAGATTGTCCTGTGTCTCTGTAGCTTAATTGTTATTTGATGATTGATCAGAGGTTGCACTCAAACACTGGGCCCAGCCAGTGCTTATGGAACTGTGTGGGAATTGAGGAGCACGTGCAATATTTAGGCAGTTTGGAAGTCTGTACCAGCTTTAACTTTCCACTGGGCCCTCTTTCATCTCCTTTGTGCGCGTCATTACCTCCCAGTCAGATTGTATACAGTAAGGTGGGCAGACTGGGTAGCCTGGTGAATGTACATAGCCTCTGTCTGCCTGTCTCATCTTAATTTACCCTGTTATGTTTCTTGCTCTACCACCAATGTGCTGCTTAGCCCTACCAGGGCCATAGCCTTAGACTTGTAGAGCTGGGCACTTTCCTTATTAATTTCTTTCAGTTTGCATTCTTCGTTGACAGTATCACTAATGGGTTTTTTGGCGTCCACTCCAAATCAAATCAGCCCCTTCTCATGTCAGCCCCTTCCAGAAGTGAAGCTGCTAGTTTTCATGACCAGCCCTACCCTGGTAGAAGTACTGTCCTGACTGAGCTCTAAAGGAGTGGGAGCAGCCCCAGGCAAGAACATCTCTGACTCCCACTGTTTTTAGGCAGAGTTCAGTGGTTCCTCACAAATAAATGTTTCTCAATTTGTTGTTTATGACTGCTCAATTTCCAGAGCCATGAAATCATTGTTTTTGATAATTCTGTCCAGCTTCATAGTTGTTTCTTGGGGAGATTTCCTGACTTACTTCCACATCACCAAGTCCTGCTTCACATGGCAACTGTTAAAATGGCAAGTTCACATGCTGAAGTTCTACTTATCAAGGAACCATTCTATAGATTCTTTGTACCATTTTGGTACAAATTTTGGATCTCTGGTAATCAGAACAATCTGTTCGCCATGCTACTCAGTCAGCCCACCTTGCTATATACAATCTGTCATCTGAGTCCTATTTGATATGAGGAATTTTACATTTCTGCAATAATTGCCAGTAACTTTTTTGTGTAGTATTTTCTTTTGAATACCACATGGATGGCATCTGACACTGTTTGTAATGCTGAATTTAATGGAAGTTTACAAATAAGTTATTCTATGATTCTCCTTTAAAAATGCAGATATACATATATGTATATAGTATTATATCCTGTCTCTTCCGTAACACAGAATGTTTAAATGGTTAACATTTGTGCTGCAGTATAGCTTTCTGGCTCATGAAAAATGAAAGCTATCAGCGATCTGGGCAATAAGATTCATCGCCAATAGTCACTAGCAACAGCACACAGCATTTTAATATCAGCGAGGTCCACAGCTAGCAGTAAGAGCTGGTGTAATTGAAAGACGTTTAGGTGCAATCATTCTGCTGTTTGCTCCTTGCCAGGTTCAACATGGGATTGTGTGAGTATTTGAAGAAAACAGTAATTTTTTCATATCTTTGAAAGATGTAAAAAGCATAGATTAGTGCTTAAATTTAAGGAATATGGTAATTTAAAATCATGTGGCTCTAAAATAAAAAGGTATTTTATTTGTCTGGTTGATTAAAGCTTTAGAAAATCTACGCCTTGGATACAAGTGAACTGATAATTCTGGTCTAATGTTGCCGTGGTAACAACTCATGCTGATATAATTGAGAACATCTTATACATCCTGGTTCGAACATTTTCTCCCTGCCATTTTGAGTTGTTCTAGTGGTATATGAAGGAGGCTGGGATAACTAGCTTGAAAAAAATTCAATCTAGTTATAGACATCTTTGGCATTAATCTGATGTTTACTAGTGATATCTCATGCTAGGCAGTTATGCTTTGTTTCTAGGGGCTTCTCTTTTTAAAACAAAAGAAAGCTCTTTTCGTTTTCTGTGTGCTGCGTGCTCCAGTGTGTGTGTTTACACCATCGGTTCTTCTCCCTCTAGAGATTAGCATAACTCCCTTTGCTGTTGGATTGTTGTTTTGAGCAATATGTTTTGGAAAGGTTGCTTTTCATCATGAGTGGTAAGTATGCTCTCTGAGACTCTGCAGCTGTTTATTTTAAAAAATATATTTATAAGAGGAAAAAATATTTTTGAAGGGACAGCTATGAAGCCAGAGCTACTGTGAATTATATTTTGCGGTGATGCTTTTGTACTTAGGCATTTTAGTAAATTGCCTTCAAAAACCAGTAAGAACTGTAAACAATTAATGTCACTATTAATAATCAATACCAATAACCAGTTTCTGATTTTCTTTATGGTTCGATTTATTGTATTTGTTGGGCACTGTTATTAATTGTGTTATAAATTAGTAAATAGACTAACCATAAGAGAGGATTTTCTTTTAGTATCTGATCCTGAAGATAATTAGTTTAACTCTCCTTTGATTAGCTTTGTCATCCTAATGCTAATTTTTGTTAGATTGTTTTTATTAGATTTTAAAAATAGTAATCTTGAGAATAAGATGCTGCCAAAATTTTGTTGATGTCTTGGTTGTTTTTACCTAAAATTTATTGAGAAATAAGGATTTAATGATGAAATAATTAGAGTATTTGGTTTTGTAGGTTTTGTTAAAATGTTTAATAAACAGTTTTTTGGGGAAATAGTTTTTTAGAATAAGTACACTTGTGACAACTAGTCTCTTTTTTATTGTAATGTGATTTATTTTTTCTAAATATTTCCAAAACTGTTTTTTTGAGAAAATATACTACAGTATGTACTGCAGTTTATCACAGGGTAAAAGCTGTCACTTCAAGCCAAACCTGCAGCTAAAAATAGATATCCTGTTGTTAGAGTGAAAAATATTTGCTTAGAGCATAATTCATTAGCATCTTTTGCTTAACTGAAAAATAAGATGCTTGGAAGTTAACATTTGATTCAGATATTTTTAGGAGAATATGGTTTCTCTGATAACATAACAGTCTTATAATTTGCATTTAAAAGATTTGGAATTGGAATTTAGAAACTGAAAGGTGGATTTTTGCTGTATAATGATAGAATTCAAAATTGATGAACCTTTTCTTTCATAACTGGAGATCACCTCATTATAACCAATAATCATTCTTTATCCTGCTGCAGTACAATATAGCTTAAACATTGTTATATATTTGTTTATAGAATAATACTAGGTATTAAAGGGACATTTTAACATGCAAAATATTAAGAATTAACTGGATTGTTGTTTTCCTGTTACTGAAATAGATCTTTCTGATCTGCTTTTCTAAATTTGAACAAATATTACAAAATCAACATAGCATTCCTTAGGATTTCTATGGATATCAAACTGAATATACCTGGTTATCATACGTATTTTTATTTGAATCAGGCCAATGTATCAATGTATATTTTCTCTTTGAAAATTTGGCATATAATCTAGAATCTTTAGGTAACCACTATGGTATTCTGGTGGTTTTACAACAGGATGGATTGGATTTAGCTGAAGAAAAATGTTGTTGCTTCACTATTGCTTAATTTTTCTTTAAAAAGCTATGCATTATAGATAGTATTTGATATATTTGATTATACTGGCCTTCTCTTCTAGCCATTTTATACCACAGTAATCATAGTAATCACAGCTAGGCATTCTGACTTTGTCGCGATTGCCCAATTTCAACTGATTTTAATCATGTCATAAATGGTTAAATGCCCTAGCCATTTCAAAATGTGGAAAATAAAAAGTGAAGTGTGGTTTTATTTGTAAAAATAAGCAAGTGCTAGGCCTTTTAATCTAAGTCTATAACTACACATGTGGTATTTTTGTGTACGTGGTACTTTTCTCGTTATAAGGCTATTCCTTTTATCCTTTGCCAATTAAATGTTGGTTTTCTCTGAGAATCCATCTTTGGCCTTCTTTTGATGCTACATTCTCTCCAAAAAATCTCATCCATGCCTACGTTTCAATCATTACCTGAACATTCAGTTCAAAAGTGGATTTTCTTTTATCATCCCTAAATCTGTTCCATTTTCATTGACTCTGATATCTGTTAATGATCTCACTGCCCATGCAGGAAGTGAAAACAGAAACCTTGGTCATTTCTAGCTTGTTTCTTACCCTCAGACATGAACTCAGTCATTAAGTTCTATTGATTCTACATCAGAAATCACTCAATATTCTCCAGTCTTATTGACTCTGGGAAGGCTTCTAGATCTCTTCTCAATCCTATTACAATAACTGCATCACTGGTCTCCCAGCTTCCAGTTTTATATCTTCCAGGCCGTTTTCCACACTGAAAGTTTTAAAATGCAAATATGCCCATTTTTTAACCTAACGTGAAAACTTTCAATTATTCCCTATTGCCTTTAAAATAAAAGTTAAACTCCTTATTAGGTCATATGCAATCAATGACTTACCTTTCTGGTTTTATTTGCAAAATCTCTCTCACAAGTTTTGATCTAGCCATACTACATTACATATAATTCCTTGCTACCTTTCCATATTTATAGTCTTTATCATAAAAATTCAGAGAACCGGTTAGTATCTCCGACACTGACCCTGTAGAATTAGGTGATTTCTCTGTACTCCCAAAGCACACTTACAAACTATAACAATTATTGTATTATATTGAAATTATAAATTTGTGTGTCACTTTCTAATCTCTAAATGTTGAACTCTGGTCAACGATAGTGCCTTATTCATTGTATGTTTCTAGTAGTCACCCCAGTACCCCAAACACAGCAAGGAACCCAATAAATACTTATAGAATTAATGATAAACTAAATATAATTCATTTTTACATACTTGAACACTTTCCTTACGTTGCCAATGAAAAATATTAGTGTGGGTTTTGATTTTTTTGGTTCAAAAAATACAGTAACCATAGTATTTACTTGTTCCTTCATCAACTTTGTAGGATGAAGTCATATAAAATGCTTAAGAAACCAAGTTGTACCAGTCAGTACCTTTATCTTTCTAGTATTTAAAAAAATTGGTCATAAGTGTGAAAAGAGCCTTCACTTTCTAAATGTTTTTCTTAGACCCTTTTTGTGAAGTTTTTGCTCTTGTTAAGCAAACAAGGTCTATAAAGAAATACTAAAGGAACCTCTCTAGAAATCAGTCAAACTATTGTAAGGCCCTTTTGTTTAGAGGATGTAGCAACTTACTCAAATAAGCTTAAGCAGAAGAAGGTACTGGTATTGGGATGCAGAGTATGTCATGGAGCTCAAAGGCAAAAGTAGAGTTGAGCTGTCCCAAAGAAGAGAATTGATTTGGAAAGCTGATTAGAATCATAATAGTACCTTTCTCAGTTTTTCTCTCTGAGATCACATGATGTCTTTACTTTTTTCCTTGTATTTGCTTTATTATCCTCACTGTGTAGTGAATAGGTTTCTCTGATGCTTGTGCAAAGTGGAGCTTAGTCATCTGAAAGTTTCAAAGTTTACGTGCTTTCCTAGTTTATGTGCTTATTGATATAACTAGCATCATTATATCAAAATCCTGGGTGAGAACCCTGGCCCAGCTGTAGTTGAGGGCAAATCTCTGAAAAAGAAGGCATGAATCTGCTATGAATTACAACACCATACAGACTTGAATACCACCAACACTTCATTAATTTCCCTTTCTGGATTCTGACTGAAAATCCTATAAGAAAAAGAAAATTGGGAAAGCAGTACATCATCTCTGAAATTAAAGATGGTTATTTGCCCAAATATGTACAAGATTTTGATGATCAGACTCCAAAGTCTAATTAACAGTTTTAATTTGAGTAGCTTTTCTTCATGGAAAAGAAATAAACAATAGTTTCACCCTCACTAACTTGGAGGGATGAGGAAAATAAGTGGAAGATCCAATACTGCTCATTACTTTCATTCTAAAACAGCTATAGTGGGACAACCAAGAATGTATTAGGCCATTTCAAGTTGAAAAGTGGACTCTCTTTAAATATAGAAGGCTCTTTCCTAACGTAGAAGGCATCACTACCAGCAAGGAATCCTGTAGTCCTGGCCACATTCCCATTTATGAAGGTCACTGGATTACTTAACTGATAATGTAAATATGTGTACACTAAATGATGTGAAGAGTTTAGTCTAACAGCACCTAAATAGGAAGTGAGAAGGGCCAAAGAAAAAACACTTACCTTATTTGGGGCATTTGTAAAGTTTTGAAAAGCTTATAATTGTTTATGAATGAATAAACAAGAAAAGCAACAATGCAGAACCTATAAAAGAGGTTATACACCATAAAACGATAAAGTCACAGTCTTCAAGAGGTAGAGAATGAACTTATATTTAGAAAATATTTGTGCAGGAAAGTATAACACAAAAAGTTATAGATTCCATCTGTGTTAATTCTTAAAATTTTAAGTGAGTATGGAGTTAGTGAACTAAGACATGAAACAAAGATATAACAAGAACCTAGAATGAAAAGATTACTGGCTGAGAGGCAGGAATGGAAAAGAAGCATAATGATGTGATAGGGAGAAGTTATAAGAAAATAAACCTGGCATTTTCAGAATATAAAGCTGCATTAGAGGCAGTAAAAAGCAGAATAATCACTGCAGAAAAGTAAATTAATAATGTGAAGATCTATCCAGATAGACCCTAATAGAATGTAGAGGAAATGGACAAGATCAAAATTATAAGATGAAAAGTATGTTAAATAAAAGCAGGACAAAAAATTTAAAAAGAAAATAAAAAGACATTTTACAAATTGAATGGATAGCATTCCAACAGAACAGAACAGAAATAATTTATAGAACAGAAGCAATAATAAAAAATATGATTCAGGAAAACTTGTTAGTTGAAGAAAAACCTCAATCTGTAAATTGAAAGACCTCATTTTGCTTTGACAAGATTAACAAAGATGCCAGTACCTAAATATATCCTGGTGAGTATTTGGAATTTCCAGCATAAAAAAAATGAAGTCCATAAACATTCTGGTGTCTTTTTATCTTACAATCTGAACATGAAGCTTGTCCTATAAAGAAAGAAATCCAAAATTGGAGACTAGATAACTTAAAAATCTTTTCAGGCAGAAATTATTGAAGATCAACAGCACCTTGAAATGCTGAATAAACTGTAACAAGTGCCCTTTTAAATGAATACCTGAATTTACTCTTTAAGTGAATTCTAATTTAATTAGAATTAAAATAAATTCCCAAAGTGCAAAAATTGAAGTGGTAAATGAAAACCGGAGCTGTAAGGGGGAGCATACTTCAACTGCCCTGAGGACATTTTTAGACTTGGTGGGGCTTTCGTTTAAAATGGCCTCACAGAGATGGAAGACAGGTTGTTTAATGTATGCAGTTTAGGATTTCTTAGCACCCTTTATAAAGCTGGGATCCTGCAAGGATCATAACCTCAGTGAAAGCTTAGATTAGAAAGTAAAACCTCTCCACTGACAAAAGGAGAAAATAAGGAAGCTTGTGTTTCTTGGCTTGGGTTCCTGGGAGCAGGGGAGGGATGTGTGTGCATGTGTAGGATGCCTCTCCTGAGAATTTTTAATCAACTGCCTCCTCTCAAGCACGTTTCAGTTTTTAATCTGTATTAATTGTGTGGTCTAGGAACCACCAATAAAATACATTGCCAGAAGAGTAGCAGGCTTGTAACATATACTTTGTACCAGGCAGAAGCTAATACAAAACCCTTTACTGGGACACATCCTCAGACCAAGACCTGCAGGTTTCTCTCAGATAAAGCCCCACTGAACTTTGTGTTCACAATCCAGAAACAAAAATAGACACACACACACACACACACACACTTACACACATACTGCAAATGATATTTAGATACAACAGGATTAGAACCTGCTAATAATGTCAGTAGACATAGTAAAATTATCACATATCTCTACTATATTAAATTAGTGACATAAAAATAAATATGAGGGAAAAAATGTATATAATTCTAACAGAGCCTTAAAATATACAAAACAAAATTGATCTATGTAGGAGAAATTTTATAGATATAGATAGAGAATTCTTACCCAGTAATTCAAGAATACACAGGAATATGTAGAACACTTACAAAATTAATCATATGACTAAACGTATTCAACAAGTTTCAAATAATTGATATACAGGCTACAGTGTATCAATTCTTAATTACTTAATTACCACAAGGTAATTAAGTTCAATCAGTAATAAAAAACTTTTAAAAAATCACACAAATATATACATTTGGAGATTTAAAAATTTTAAATAACTTACCAAAGAATTAACTGGTAAATTTAAGGTGTAACTATGTATCAGAACTTGTGGGGTGCAGCCGAAGTGGATACAGAATTAAATTTTAAGTGCTTAAATTAGGAAAAAGAAAGACATTCATGATATAAGAAAACAAGTTTAAAAAGCCACATGGTTAATCAAAACAAGAAAGAAACTAATAAAGACATGAGCAAAGATCAGTGGGTAGAATAGAAAATAAAGATACATGAGAATCAAAGATTAGTTTATGGAAAAATATTTTAAAGGACTAATTAGAACTATACCTATTTTAAAAATTGAATCACAGAAACTTTATTCAGAACTTAACAAAATTAGGACTGGAGAGTTTTACATACAAGTTTTAGGAAACATTCAAAGAACAAAAATTTCAATCTTGTATGAAATTTTCCAGTGCATTGAAAAAGAGAAAACACTCTTAAATTCGTTTATGAATTCTAGGATAGTTTTACAAGTCAAGTATAGGAAAAGAAAATTAGTTAGATACATTTTCTCTGAAGTTGGGAATAGGAAAAGGATGCCCACTGCCATTTTTTTCTGTACATCATTGCACTGTTAGTCATAACCCGAGCAGTAAAACAAGAAAAACATGGACGGAGCCAAATTGTCATTATTCACAAATGATTTGTGATTGGTTACATAGAAGACTCCAGTGAATCTACCAATGTGATTTCAGAATTGATAGGAGTCTGGCAAGATTGCCAGACATAAAAAACAAAATCAATATATAAACATCAGCTATGTTCTATACATCAGCAACAAACAAAAAAGGTAATTTTTTAAAATCTACCTTTTACAATAGCAACCAGAGTGCTAAATAACCTAGGTATAAATCTAATAAAAGTGTAATAAGACCTTTAAGGGAAAAAGTATATAATTCTACCAAGGGATATTTACCTAATCTTTAACAATAAGATATGATTTTTTATACTCATTAGATTAGCAAAAAATGGAAAGTCCAACATTAACAAATTTTGTTGTGGATATAGGGCATCAAGGATATGGTGGAACAATAAATTGATGCTACCATTTATTGAGCCATTTGTTACTGCCAAAGTTGATACTGTGCATTCCTTATCATCTAGGAATCCATTCTTAACTCTATATTGTCGGGTAACAAGACAAAATATTTGAATTCAGGCCTTTCTGGAAAATCCTTGACATATGATTGTAGTAGATATAATACTCCTACAGGAAAAAGCTTTATTGAACAATTAAGGAAGTAAAATATACTTCAAGGAGCATTTCAGAGGTTGCCTGGGTCATTAGTTTTATGACTATAAATTTACTTTGAGTTTTCATTACAAAATTATATAGGAAACATCACTAGTCAAACATGGTATGGATGGCCTACAAAATCCACAACATCCCCAGATGGAGAGCTGTTGGGAGAGAAAGCATGTACATATGATTAGTTGTGAATGAATACATTGTGTGAATTCATAGTGTATCCATCTATCCATGTAGATGTGAGTCAAATAAGTTAATGTATTTCTATTAGAATGATTATTTAAATATATGTCTCATTAAAAGTTAATATTTTTCCATATAAAACTATAATAAAAATTTTTATTTTTCACAGTTTAGTGAGTCAATTATGCTGTTCCCTTGTACTAAGACTTGATGAAAAATTAACAAGTAATAAAACACAGAGAGGAAAGAAGAGTAAAATAAATATTGTAATAGGAAGTGTAACTTTCATTGCCTATTAAACTTGCAAATAATCATATATATGTGACTTTAGTCTTTATAGAAAGGCTAATTAATCATCTTAGAAATCAAAAGTAGGCATAGTCCAATCCAATAAACTGTACAATTACAACTGAAGTATTAAAGTTGTTTTTTATACCCACTATCATTTTTAAGGTTACAGTGAATTTAGTTTGAATCAGTATGTTTAATATGATGAGGCAAGTAAAGTGCCCCTTCAGCAAAGTGAACACAATTATTCTTCAGTTTCAAAGGATAGAAGATGATAATGTATTAGCACATCTCCAGAGAAAAGTTTTGGTTGGTTTTAAAAAAAGGATATCCAAAGAATTTCTTGTAATCCTTATATAAAACATTTGGTATGTATATTCAATTGTTATATCATTCTATTTCTATGTGCAGTACAGTAGCAAACATGTATAGATGGGTAATTTCTTGTAGGTATGTTATTTTATATGTTATTTAATCTCTGTTTATTCTTTTTGATCAAGCACGCAAATCATCAGATGCATCTGGTAGGAAAACCTTTTTTTACAGAATAATTCTGTTACTTTGATTATTATAAGCTAAATTTTTATGAGATATTTTGTGGCAATTAGAATATTTTGTGTGAGTTTTTATAGTTCTGTTTACTGAAAATATTTTTAGTGTGTATGTATGTGGGGAGGGGGAGAGTATTTTTAGAAATACCAAATAGAGCTCTAAAGAGGTAGATGTTTGAATAGGGGTGGAAGAAGACAGACTAATGCATTCCCCTAGATTTACACTTTCCAGAGATTTTGGCAAGATTTTGGAAGAAATTGTTCTCTTCTGTTATTTAATGATAGAACTTGGTATTTGCATAGGTAACTTACTTTAGTTTCCATCCTGTTTTGTTCTTTCTGGCATACACTAAATAATTATTAAATAGAATAATGCTTTTATTACGGTAAAGGAGAGAGATGAAAATAATGACAAAGACAGTAGAAGGAACATGAATTATTATCTTCTCAGTAACACATTTTTAAACTGTTATTACAAAAATGACACTATTAAAAACACATTATTGTTTGTGGTTCCTAATATTTTATCTTTCTCTAATAGAAAATTTTCAATAGCCCTGTTCCTTATTCCCTACATAAATAGCCATCAAGGTCTAACATACTGAGACCTCTAATTCTCATCATCCCTCATTATTTTATCTGATTCCCCTCTTCCTTAGCAAAAGATCTTGCCTTCTATTTCCAGGGAGAAATAGAATCTAGCAACTGTGAACTAACTCGGTTTACTCCTGTTTTTACCCATGCATTGAAAAGCACATCACTATGCCAAAAAATATCTCCCTGATTCGGCACCTGCTTGCCTGTGCACTTCATCTCCCACTGATGTTTTACACGTACCCAATGCTACAGTTATTACAAGTCAGTTGCTGTTTCCTGGATAAACCATGCTCTTCTTCCATGCCATTTATATAAGATCACCTCAGCCTAGGAGGTCTTTTTCCCCAACTTTATCTGCCAGAGGAGTTCTTTATCTTTCAAGATTCAGCACAAATGCTGTGTCATCTATTATGCCTTACCTTACTGTCCAAGAATTTCCCCCTCCCAGCTCTCACAGCACCTTATAATTGCCTTTGTTGTAGTCTTTGTCCCATTCCATTATGATGATTCATGTAAGCTTCTCATTTCCTTAACAGTGGAAATATGTTTATTCTTTGTAGTATTCAGAGTCTAGCTCAGAATCTGACACCACTAAATGGTGCTCAATAAATATTTTGAAAGGATTGTTAAACCAGCACTGAGGAAGTGGAATGACTGAAAAATACTAAAGTCTTTCAAAAGGAAGAAACCAGGTGTTATAATGCATAATGTCTTTCCTACAGTATATTTTGACTGAATAACAGAACTCCAGAGATGGTATTGCAATAGTTACAGGATATGTATGTCAATACTTGCTTTTTAATATTGTTGTTATGAGGACTATTGTTGTGAGAACTTAAAGTTTTTGTTAGTTGTTTTAAGGAAAATAAGAAGGTTATTGATTTTGGCACTAAACAGTAGTTACTGATTTTTATTTCTTTACTCTTTAATTTTAAGATAACTTATTTGAATACAGATAATCAAATAATTGTATTTCTACATTAACATTTTATTTCTGTATATGGTATTCTGAAAAAAAGCGTATTGGTGACTTCATGCTAATATGTTATTCATATAATTTAATCATTGTCTAATTTATTTTTTGGACACAAGCTTGCTCCTCTTCAGAAATATCTGGTAGGCAATTACTTTTTAATAAAACAAATATTACCTTTAAAATTTTTTATTTATTGTTTGCAAGTTTTTATTTTCCTTATAAAGTATACATTTTAAGTATATCAAGTTAATAAAATATTTTCATTGATGAAGGAAATAGTTTGTTTAGTTTTGTTGGGTTTTATCTATATACATGATTTATATTGCAATTTCTTGTGTGATTATTTTAGAAAGAATAATTATAGCACCATGAAACAGTAAAAGATGTACAAGGTAGTAGAAGAAAGATTAATAAAGAGTAATAAAGTAAAAGAAAGATAAATAATAGAAGAAAGATTTATAAACTCTTAATACAAAATATGAATGATACTCAAGAATTGGATAATGGTATACTATGACTAATAACATACTCTTTTTATGATATGCAGTAACCTAGTTTATCTTACACAGCAGCCAAAAAAACTAATAAATACATTTGTTAAATGTTAATAGTGAAACATTCTTATAGTAGAATTATCTGAATTATATGGGATGAAGTTATGCTGTGCGTGAATTTTCAGTCAGTTTTCCTAATGTTTAAAATAAACTTTAAAATCTGATTTTTAAACTATATTCTATGTCTAAATACATTCACAAATTTGAGGGGGGATAAGAACTAAGTTGTGTTTTTATGAACTTGTGAAAATGCATAAATATTGTCTCTCTTTTTTTTTCATCTCTTGAATGTGGGTGAATGTTCCTGCAAACAAATCTTGGGTGAACATATAGATTCCTTTGGTATGCTCATTTCCTTTAGAATGCAATGTGATAGACTCTTTAAATCATACAAACAGAAAAGATATATAATTGAAAATGTATACTTTTGGGAATAAATTTTTTGTGTGTCCTCTTTTTTGTAACATCTAGTTTGTTCAATTATTTACCAATAGAGAATAAAATGTATTTCAGAAAAATCATTCTTCAAAGTATTTTTTTCTTAAGAAGAGTTACTAATCACTGTTAGATGCTTTGGAGATAGGTACCTATGATCACACAGTTAGAAGTATTAGAGTGAATATTCTAACTCAGATGTGCCAAGCTCCAAAACCATCATAATAGTTTAAATGGTTAAATGTAGATATGGCTTATGTATTAGAACACAATAAGTAAACTAAAAAATTGAGAACTTCAAACTATATACTTGATAGGAAATTCTGGGTTGAATGTAGAGCAGTATTTGAATCTGGCTGTCTCTCTCACATCTTATTTTATTAATTAGCTGCCAACACTTTATTTCAGTGGATAGAAATTATTTAAATTACCAGAGAAAAGAAAAGCATTTAGAAGCTACATCCACCAATATCTAAACGTAATAAAATTCAAAGCAAATACACGTGGTTTTAGATTGCTTATTGTTTTAGGGTTACACATAATCCAATATATTGTGAAATATTTTATTTTTGGTAGATTTGTTATTAAAAGATGTGTATTTTGATTAACTTATATTTTTACAAAGATTAACTATGTTCATCTTTGCACCTACATAGTACACATAAAAACTAGAGATTTCATATGTGTAAATATTGTTATATGAGAAAAAATGTTTCAGGAACAGGTTTTCCTCATGGAACTATTTAAGAACATCATACTTAGTGCCCATCCTTTAATGTACTCAAAAAGACAATCCCTTTATATGTTGAAGTAATTCACAAAATGTAATATATTTAATTAATGCTCATTTCTGATAATTTTCACATAAGACCTTTATAAAAACGTTTACTTACTCTCTACAGTATTATTTGACAGTAAACTCAGGAACATTGATGAATACAGAGAATATTTTAAAGAATTTATTGCATATTCTATTAGTGAATAAAACTAAATAATACCTGAAATTTTTCTTTTAGCTTATCACCAGGCAGGGAAAAGAAATTTTTTTCAACTTACCATCTTTGACAAATACTGTCAGTCCTTCCTTTGATCAGTTACTTTTTTCTTAACTCCAGATCCACTTAGCATAAAGTGACAGGAGAAACTGAAACAGGATGTTAAGTTTGTTTTTTTTTTTTTTTTTTTACCTTCCCTGACTCTTTTCTTTGTCTCTAAATTATTTATACTTATGTAGGCATCTGGAGAGTTTATATTGCAACTTGATGTGCAAGTTCTTTTTTTTTTTTTTTTTTTTTGAGACGGAGTCTCGGCTTGTCGCCCAGGCTGGAGTGCAGTGGCCGGATCTCAGCTCACTGCAAGCTCCGCCTCTGGGTTCCCGCCATTCTCCTGCCTCAGCCTCCCGAGTAGCTGGGACCACAGGCGCCGCCACCACGCCCGGCTCATTTTTTGTGTTTTTAGTAGAGACGGGGTTTCACCGTGTTAGCCAGGATGGTCTCGATCTCCTGACCTCGTGATCCGCCCATCTCGGCCTCCCAAAGTGCTGGGATTACAGGCTTGAGCCACCGCGCCCAGCCGATGTGCAAGTTCTATAAATAAAAGATAACTAAAAATATTTTTCAGAAGAAACAAGAGGTATATTTTGGGAATCACAAATTGTTTTTTCTTAAATGCCACAGTGCATGTTGCAATAAATTATGTTTTTAATTTAATTTATAGCCATCATGTCCAAGTGAATGCCATGTGCAGATATGTCTGCTCCATGTGAAAAAAAGAAAATCTTACCTGTAAAACTACTCTTTTTCTTTTGTAACTAGCACTTTAATTTTTAGAAGCAAGGATGACTTGAACCATCCTAAATTCCAAGAAAAAATAACAATTTGGCCGGGCACAGTGACACACCTGTAATCCTAGCACTTTGGGAGGCTGAGCCAGAAAGTTCACTTGAGCTCAAAAGTTCAGTACAAGCCTGAACAGCACAGTGAGACCCTCGTCTCTACAAAAAATAAGAAAATTAGCCAGGCATGGTGATGCACATCTGTAGTCCCAGCTACTCAGGAGGCTGAGGCAGAAGGATTGCTTGAGCCTAGTAGTCTAGGCTATAGTGGACTGTGATCATGCCACTGTACTCCAGCCTGAGTGACAGAGCAAGATCCAGTCTTAAAAAAAAGTAATAAAAAGAAAAGAGAAAAATTTGCCACCCTTAATCCACCCCTCAGGAAGAATTACATTATATTTGGATGATTAGGTGAAATTCTTTGATTCATTGTTTAAGTGCATGAGATTTTCCTACAATGGGAAAGTTCTAGTTTAAAAATTATTTTTCTCAGTTTTTCTAAAATAGGCATTCTGAGAGTATTTTACAGTAAAATACAAAGGATACTTTATAGAAAGTACTAAAATAATGTCTTCAGAGATTCATACTCTAATGTTACTTAAAAACTAATGTCTGCTCTTGGAGCCTGTCATCATCATTTTGAAATCTCAAAACATTTAAAATGCCAGAAGCCTTTTTGGTTAGTAACGGTGTTTTCCCAAAGGTATGACATTGGTATGACATTTATAAAGGAGGAAAAATAAAGTATGTTTTAAAATAGGTACCTGTCTCACTTCAATACTACTGTATCATTGGGAATCTTAAAGAATCTGTGAGCCCTTCACTAGTATAGTCAGGTTTTATTCTTATACCTAAAGATATGAACAACAATACATTTTGTTAATGCTATTTTATCTCTTTGGAATATTTTTCCTATTTGTTTTTAAACATCTGAAGTTTTCTAAGATAGCTTTTGAAAATGGGGAAACTTTTAACTGGTTCATCATTTAATTTACAAATTTAAAACTTCAAACCATAGCTCTGTAAAATAATGTGGCTATTTTATATGTACATTATTAATCAATATATAAACATTTGGTTTTGAATTGCTTTACTTTAGTTTACATTTTAAATTGAGTATTCAGACATTTAGTTTATGCTGCAAATTTAGAATAAGATTGTTAAACTGGATTTTTTGTTGTTGATGTTTTGTTCTGTTTTTAAGTCTTTGTTGGTGTCCTTTATGTGCTAGTCTGTGCTTTTATTTTTTCCCTTTGCCGTTAGTAAAGAGAATACAAATCTAATACATAACATAAATCCTTACACCTGAAAACAACTCTTTATCAAAATCAACTATTTTTGAAATTCCACAAATCAGTAGGTTAATGTTCTCCAGATGTTTTAAATTCTTGTATCTAAAGGCTCTATTAATATCACTGATGGCGTTTTTATGTCACTATTTTGTCCTAAATTAATTTCTGACTTTCTTACATTACTTTCTGCTATGTTTTCAGGAACAGAATTTTTGTTATGACATTTGAAATTATCAAAGTGGTTTCCTTATAGAACAATATTAGAGAATCTTAGAGATTTGAGAAGGTTCTTAGAGATACTAAATAGTCTTTAATGTATCATCGTGATAAATATACATTTTATCACAATAGATGACATGTCTTTTTTAAGCAAGAAAATATATGCAATATAAATATTCTTATATATATTGTAAATATTCTTACAAGATAAATTTGTTTTTATATGTATATTTTCAGTGAAAGAGTTTCTAGCCAAAGCCAAAGAAGACTTTTTGAAAAAATGGGAGAATCCAACTCAGGTAAGGAATATTTAGATTTTTCTACAATTAAAAACCTTGTGTTAATAAAATCATGATTCTTGCCTAAGAAATGTATTACTTCAGAAATTTTAATTTTCATGTGGTATTAGTAAACAGAAGCTTAAAATGGGAATTTTGCCATAGTTATACTTTGATGTATTAATTAATAATCTTAATGTATACCTAAATTACAGAAGGAACTAATTTCCAGTATAATACCTAATTATAAATTTGATACTGATTCCAAGTTGCTATAAAATCTTAATATTTTCAAATATATTAATTTTGAATCATGCCTTTGATAGCATACTTACAATTTTTATTAATTACAAAAATAAGAGTCCTTATGTACAGTTTAAAATTCTCAATCATAGAGAGTTTGGCTATCAACAACATCCCTGGTAGATGGGCATCTTTTTTATCATCATTTTGATGGGGTATGTTCTATATTGTTTAAGTATTTTAGATCTTAACTAGAATCTAAAAACTATGTAAAAAGCCATCTATACTTTATAAAAATAATATTTTTGGAGTTATAAATAATGAATGAATTTTAATAGTAAATTAAATTTTGTTATACTTCAAGTTCTGGGATGCATATGCAGAACATGCAGGTTTGTTACATAGGTATAAACGTGCCATGGTGGTTGCTGCATCCTTCAACCCATCATCTACATTAGGTATTTCTCCTAGTGCTATCCCTCCCCTAACCCCCCACCCTGCAACAGGCCCCAGTGTGTGATGTTCCCCTCCATATCCATGTGTTCTCATTGTTCAACTCCCACTTATGAGTAAGAACATAAAGGTCAAAAAAAAAAAGGAAGTCATTATTTGAAAAAGATATTTGCACACGCATGCTTATAGTAGCACAATTCACAATTGCAAAATTGTGGAACCAACCCAAATGCCCATCAATCAACGAATGGATAAAGAAACTATGATAGAATACTATGCAGCCATAAAAAAGAATGAATTAACACATTTGCAGTGACCTAAATGAGATTGGAGACTATTATTCTAAGTGAAGTAACTCAGGAATGGAAAACCAAACATCATATGTTCTCACCGTTACGTGGGAGCTAAGCCATGAGGACACAAAGGCATAAGAATGATATAATGGACTTTTGGCACTTGGTTCGGGGAGAATGGGAGGGAGGTAAGGGATAAAACACTACAAATATGGTGCAATGTATAATGCTCAAGTGATGGATGCACCAAAATTTCACAAATCATCATTAAAGAACTTGCTCATGTAACCAAATACCACCTGTACCCCAATAACTTATGGAAAAACAAAAAATATTATAACCAAAAAAATTAAATTTTGAAGGTCTTTTCTTTCTAGCTCAAAAGTTTTTATTTCAAGTATTTTCTCATTGAAGAATTCTAAGTAAATGTTTCTTAAAGATGCATTACTACCAAGATTTAGAGTATGACCTATAAGTTAAAACATAGCCACAAAGATTAAACATACAAAATATTAGACATTGTGTAACATGAAACAATAAGAGAGGTAAGGAAGATAACGTATTTTTATAATACAAATAAAAGCAATGAAAAAAGCATAAAGAGCAGAAACACATATTCTGTTGTCTGTTAATAAAATTTGTTTTCATTATTTGGTTGGGACTATGGTGAACATTTTAATCCACCTATGTTGATAAAACCTAAACTTAAATATTAATTCAGTCAGAATTAGAAGGGCTTTTTGTGTTGATAAAAAATCTTATAACTACTTTAAATTATTTTAAATTTTAAGCTGCAAAATCAAAATATGAAAACAAGTTATAAGTGAAACAGAATTGCCTGCTCTCTGTAATGATCCAACAGGAAGCTAAAATGGGTCTCAAAAGGCAAGGTTTGATTTGAAATACAGATAAAATCCAACTACAGTGAACTGTAATACCTATACAGATTCCTCACTGGATAAAGAATCATATTGCATCACATTTTTCTCAAGCTAAACGCTATATACTGGGCCTTCAGAATATTTTTCTGATATTTTCATGGAGTTCTTTGCAATGAAACCTATTAAACAAAAGGGTTAGCAATTATTACTTGTTGCTGTTTAACACATAATTTGTTCCTAATAATTTTCATTTTGTTGTGGCAGGAACAAATTTAATAGATTGATGCCTCCAATTATTTGCTTCTGTGCTGTAGTCAAAGCCAAACAAAGATGTTTCCTTATAACAAAACATCTATTCAAGAAAAAAAGAGTCTGATTATTGTTCGGGGATGCTGGCTTTTGGTTCTTTGTAGAATGAGGAATTCTTCTTTCCTTATTGTTATTGTTTTAGATAATGCTGTGGTTTTATAACATAAAGAGAGAAAGCCACTAGGCTCTCTCATGCTGCTATTATCTTGTTCTATAAGCTTATATAAAGACAGAAATGAAGCAAGACTGATTTCTTCACAGGTAACTTTAGTGAAAGAGCTCTAATCCCTCAGTTTATCTATTCATTACAGTTATTTGCAAGTGCATTAAGTCTGTATGGCTTCTATAACTCTTTGTCAGTATGTCTCTGGTCAGTTTGTAATTATTAAAATATGAAACTCATTTATCGGAAGTTCAGTACTAAGATTAAAGTCCAATACTAGAAATGCATATTGTAATATAATCTTTAATATTTCAGCTGAGGCTCTTATTTCCTCCTATTACTATTATGCTCTGTTTTCCAATACATTCTGTCCTCAGATATTAAATCCCTTCTTATTCAAAGGGAAAAATAGAATCGATAAACTGGAATCTCAATAGCCTTTTTGTATTGCTTTTAAATGGATAGTTATCAATGGGATTATCCATTATGATTATGTATTATTAAAGCATTTATACTTCCCATAGTGTTTTTATGAGAATTTTAAGTTTTATTTATGTATTTACATATAGAATAATGCCGGACTTGAAGATTTTGAAAGGAAAAAAACCCTTGGAACAGGTTCATTTGGAAGAGTCATGTTGGTAAAACACAAAGCCACTGAACAGTATTATGCCATGAAGATCTTAGATAAGCAGAAGGTGAGTGTATTTGTTGTTCTTTACTTTCAGGGTAAACTTTAGTTTTATCAGCCAGACTATTAAACAGATTCAGTATAATGACTTACCATTGACACCTTCAAATAATTATATTATTAAATTTAATTTTTATTCCTATTTTTTGTAACTATATGATGCATAGTTAATATACATTCAGCCTTTCCATATCCATGGGTTCCACATCCATGGATTTAACCAATCACAGACTGAAGATATTTGGGAAAAAAATTACATCTATACCTAACATGTACAGACTTTTGTTTCTTGTTATTTTTCCCTAAACAATACAGTGTAACAACCCTTTACATAGAATTTAAAATATATCAGGTATTATAAGTAATCTAGAGATGATTTAAAGTATCTGGAGAGTGTGTATAGGTTTTATACAAAGCCTCTGTCATTTTATATAAGGGATTTGAGCACCTGGGCATTTTGGTTTCTGCTGTAGGTCCTGGAACCAACCCCCAGGGATACTGATGGACAACTGTAATTTATTGTGACAATTATGGACTAATTTGTTTTCTAACTATTACAGAAGTTAAAATGTGTACAGTAGTGACCCAACCACTTCATGTTACAGATTTTGAAAACCTGAGGCCCAAAGATTTGAAAGCATCTCCAGAGTCAGAAAGTTAGTTAAATAGAAGGCCTAGATTAAAACACAGATTGACTCCCACTCTATTTTTTTGCTCAATATTATCAGTATACTCCTAATTTTATATATTAATACCTGGCTTCTATCTTTAATTACTTTTCTTATTTATGTTTAACTTCTTGACATCTGTGACTGTCCTCACATTGACCATTAGACTCTGGCAAGAAAGTATGCCACCTTCTAATGATTTACACATATAAAAGAAAATTATTTATATGTCTTGCTAAGGTCACCACTTTTAAAATTCAAAATAAAATCACATATGGAATAGAATTACAATCTTCGTGAAGTTAAGATAAATTACTTTCCCCTTCTATTGAATAGAAAATCTAGAGGAAGCCTAAGTCTGAATGACCTAGGATACAAAGATAGTTTTTGTTAAAAAGGTAGTTTTTTCCCCCAATATTTTGTGCATCCTCTTCTATAGCGATATAAAATAAATTTTTAGAATTTATACCTATATTTATTTAGATATTATAAAATGAAAATTGTTCATTTTTACTCACTATTTTTCAATTATGGGCTTTCTCTTCATTCTTAATTTTCTTATTCATCTTCTGAAGTATTTAAAGTCAGTATCTAGTTATTGCAGAGATTTGAGCCAGCTTTTACAGAGGACTTTGAGTGATTAGGACGTTAGTATTTTCACATTAATTTTTAAATTACTTTAAGTAATTATATAGATATATGTTTATTTAAGTATAATTGACATAACTAATTTTTAAAGTAATTTCTTATGGGTTTGTTTCTTATTCCTACTTAGCTCCCACTTCTTAATTGAAACTGTAGTTGATCTTCCTAAGACCAAGTTTTAAATCCTCTATTAGGTTTTTGTTTGAATCCTGTTATTAAAAGTAATGGCAAAAACCACAATTACTTAAGCACCAACCTAATAGTTGGTAATTGTTATTCTCTTCCTTATCCAATTCTAACAATTTTCCTTATCCAAGTTTATTACATTTTTTAAATGATAACTTTTTAATTTTGCTTAAATACATTAAGAAATATTTATCTCTCAATTACAGGTTGTTAAACTGAAGCAAATAGAGCATACTTTGAATGAGAAAAGAATATTACAGGCAGTGAATTTTCCTTTCCTTGTTCGACTGGAGTATGCTTTTAAGGTAAATTTTAGTAATATCTAAATAAGATACTTTCAACCTAATATGCTTTTTTTAAGATGAAACTATAAATAGGATTCTAAACCAGATGATAAACCTAAAAAATATAAATAAAACAAATACCTCTCGAGTTTGTGTAATTAAATCCTGTTGTGCTTATAACTTAGGTAACATTTGAAAAGGTTTTGATTCTCCCTGGAGAAATTGTTCAAAGGTGATACATGCAATTCTTCTTGAGATGGTATTACAAAAAGAATTACTCCAATTTATCAAAAACCATAGGGATATCTTATTAAACAATTCTTATGCAAATTCATATACCCAACACATTTTCTACTTTTATTAAGCCCTTTTTGCTACTATCTCATCTTCTTTTACTTAGTAATTTGAGTTCTAGTCTTTTCACTTATACAAAGCTGAATAATTTTTGTTCCATTATTTAAGTGTCTGAAAAATTGTGTAAGAGTTATTATTTAAATTGGCCACTTTTCAGTTCTTCGGAATGATACTGGCATCTTTCTGCAATATTTAATCATATGAAACATTTTAATCTTTTTTCTCCTTTATTCTTTAAATTAAATTAAGACCTATGTATTTAAAATATTAAAACCATTAATCTTTTATACATAAAGTGTAAATATTCTTACTTTTTCAAATTGTTTTTTAACTTTGTTATTCTTTTGCATATATTATAGCATTATTTCTTTGCCTGAGTGTTTAATTGTTCAAGAACTAGATGTTCTCTGCAAGAAAAGGAAGAGCAAAAGTCCCAGACTAATTTGTGGCAAAAATAACTAGGAGGGGAAAAATATAAGTGTCTTTGTATAGAAAAACTAGAGCATGTTCCATTTATTCTTTATTTCTCAAAGTTATTAATCTGTCAGAAAGATGTTAAATTTTTCTAATTCAACATGGTATAATATTGAAATAATTTTTACCTAAGTTGAATAATTGTATTTCCTTTTTATTTGTTCATAGGATAATTCTAATTTATACATGGTTATGGAATATGTCCCTGGGGGTGAAATGTTTTCACATCTAAGAAGAATTGGAAGGTTCAGGTAACTAATGCTTTTGTCTTCTTCAAATCTTTATAGGCTTGTGTTGTTTAACCAGATTTTTAAGTTGATGCCAATATCAAAAACTTATTTTGTTTGATTAATATTTTGGCCATTTGAAGCATTAGGTGGAAACAAAGAGGCTACATCATACACAAGTTTTAAAATTCAAATAAAAGGACTTCGAAGCCAATTTAAATGTTATACTATTGGTAGATATTGTGAGGGTCCACTACTTGAATAGTTTTCAGAAAATGCAAAAATTAATTGAATTTTAAAATATCAACATTTATTAAACAAATATTAATAATACAACTCCAGGACAGAGGATTGTTTTAAGGATCCTTAAATATATATATATAGAAATATATAGAGAAATAATAATAATGGTATTATGGTAATAAGATTATAAAAGTTTGTTTTTCACAAATTTAATTCTCCTTAAAGTTCTTGCAAAGTTTAGTTTTTAAAATACATACATAATTTAACAGGAGTTTGTACCTCATGAGGTTATGACTAATAAGATCTCACAGTTATTAAAATAGGTTATAGAATCTGATAGTTTTGCCTGTACGTAATAGTTTGTAAGCTTCTACTATTCATTAATAATCACTAATAGAATAAAGCTAAAATAAAAAACAGATACAACTTCATTCAGTATAGTATGTTGAAGTAAAAAATGTAGAGACAAATCTCTAAATTCAACATTTTATTGAGGAAGCAAGAATTGCAGTTTGAGGCATATACACAGACTAGGTGGTCTTCAATGTGTCTACAAAACAAAGAAAAGGTTGGAGGTTTTATAAAAATAAATTTTATATTTATTTGTTTGGAAACAAAGTTTACTAGCACTAGTTAAGTTTTGGGGAGCTGGCAAGCTCTGATTGGTGAGTGACAGTGGGGGGTCAAACTCGGCTAAGAATTGCAGTAGATTGTCTCAGTAGCTGTTAGAGAAAACTGGTTTCAGGTTACAATGGGCAGTTTCAGCAGCTAGGCTTGTGGAAAATTTAATTCTTTTGTTTTTTTTTTTTTTCTGAGACAGTCTCCCTCTGTTGCCCAGGCTGGAGTACAGTGGTGCCATTTTGACTTACTGCAACCTTTGCCTCCTGGGTTCCAGTGATTCTCTTGCCACAGTCACCCGAGTAGCTGGAACTAGAGGTGCCCGCCACCACATCCGGCTAATTTTCATATTTTTGGTAGAGACAGGGTTTCACCATGTTGGCCAGGCTGGTCTTGAACTCCTGATCTCAAGTGATCCACCCTCCTTGGCCTCCCAAAGTGCTGGGATTACAGGTGTGAGCTACCACACCTGGCCTTAATTCTTGGAGCAGGTGCTGTGTGCCCTGAGTGCTTTATTCCCTTGGCCCCTCAACTCTGATTTATTTGGGTATGATGAGAATGACTAATTTGTGTAATCAGCTTTCACATTTTTCCCTTTTGATCAAGATCTTTCTCTGAAAGCATTGCTTATCAACCATCTTGAAGTTAGGCTTAATTATTCCTTGGTTCTGGGATGGACTTGGTCTAGTTGTCTCTGTCACACATATGAGAGAAGGTATTGTGGGGTTCTATGCAGGGACCTGGGCCACATTCAAGTAACCAAGAGGCCAGAAGGAAAATGTTTCTCAAAGTAGATTTTTGTCTGGAGTCCAGCATCGAATTCCTTCTTATCACTTCCATAGGTTTTAGCAATCATCTTTAAGTGTTGGGTTAATGTTATTCTGTTGGGATGGCTGCCTTTACAAAGATTAGATAGGCATTAAGAACAAAGCTTACAAATGATAGTACAAAAAAATTAACAGCATAGTAAAATTTATTTGTGCAGTGCTTTGGAACTAAAGCCTGGGCCTAAGGGCAAAACACTAAACAAATCAAAGGACCAGGGGAAACTGGTAAGACCTACTATAGCCATTGACTAACATTTTATGACTGGGTTGAACTAAAGCAGAGAATGCCAGACTTTGCAAGAGGAACCACCAGCAAAATTAAACAAAAAATTGTGTTAAGGATATTGTCAATGTTGTGGACTAGATGAACTGAAAGAATTTCTTAAGTCAGGTTTTGTCAATGGCTATAGCAGGTCTCACCAGTACCTATAACAGTTACTGATTGTGAATTTTAAATTACAATATTATTTGGTTAAGTGAAAAAGACAGGCATTAAGAGGGGTAAGAGTTTCACTACAATATGGAGTCCTGTTCCAATGTCTTGAGAAAAGCTGTTCACACCATGGAAAACATCAATTTTTTTGGTCTTGTTTACAGTTTAAACGTCTCTGGCTATGACTTTGGGCAGTTTGATGAACTTACTTTGTGGCCCATACATCAGGCATGAGACTTGTTTCTTAAAATTTACATAGTTTCAGCTTACAGGGCTTCAGGAACAGAGCGGTTCTCATTTTAACAATTTTATGGAAGAAAGTTCGATTGGAGTAACCTAGAAGAATTGAGGACCTTGTCTAGTCCATAAGTAGATAACAAGACTCAAAAGTAATGTACAGACTTAAAGTCTAATAACAGGCATATTAAGTTATTCTTTAGAAACAACTTTTTTCTCTACATTGATTACATAGGAATCTTGGATTTAAAAACCTCTTGAGGCAAGGAAGCCGAACCAAGGCAGTCTTAGATTTTACTTACAGTCTTAAGGTTCCTGGTCCTGCCAGGAAGTAACAGTTTTTATTTCCTTATTGTAATGCTGAGAAATCCTTGAAGTCAGGCCTTTTATGCACTTTTAAAATATGACAGTTCAGTTAGAGCCTTAGTAATATAATCAGTGTTTTCCATTGTATTCTGCTATAAAGAGAGAGCAGATTTTTATGGTCTTATGCAAATAGTCATATTCCCATAAAAGTACTTACAACTAATTTTTGAATTAATAAGGAGAAAAAAAAACAAATGCTTTTATCTTTTTTTTTTTACAAAAATATACTTTACCAAATTGCTATAAATTATAAATAGCTTAAGAGATAAATTTTTTTAAACCTGGAGACCAAAATATTTAAGAACTAACAATGTTTTAAATGAAAGTTGTGAAAATATTATTTTTTCATCAATTATTTAAGTTCATATAATTTTTGTTCCGCTTGATCTTTATTAGTATTTTCATGTACTCATCTTTTTTTATTAGGATTCTAGAAATTTTTATTTAGTCTGGTGATCTTAAAGCTATTAAAAGCCTGTATTTAAGAGTACTTGTTGGGGTCTTTTCTATGAATCTAATTGTAAATAATTTTGAGAATTCAAAATAATAGCTCTGGATGACAACAATCTAGAATAGCCATGGGTAAAAATCTGATGAAAGTTTACAGTTAACAAGTAAACTTAGTTATTTCTATTATATCTAGCATTTTAAGGCAATAACCAGAATTATGAATAACATTAATTTCTATGAATTTATATAATTTTTGAAACATTCATATGAACAACATAGCTATAAATGCAACTAAAAGAGCTAGTATCACATCATTTATACAATGTCTCTTATATAATTTAAAAATAAATCTAATTGTTTAATATGTCTGCAAGATGATCTCTGTGTCTTCGAATGTTTTCCAAGGGCCCAGCTGGAAAATCCCAAAGCTAATTCTAGATTAAGAACACTTAATTTAGGATTTGATTTTTGGGAAGTTTGTTAAACATCTTTAAAGACTCAAAACACTTGGTCAAAACAGAGTAACAGGTCACTGTAAAATAATAGTCATTTATTTAACCAGAGTGATAATCAAAAGACATCAGATATAATACAGAAAGTTATATGAACGTAAAAACTTTTATTATTTTAAAGCTCAGTTTTTCTGAGTAATGAAAAACCTGATAAAGACAACATAGGATATTATCTTGATAAAATATAAAATCTAGTTTTTTAGACAAATTACCAAAATGGTAAAGAAAAATCTTCTGCAGTATGCTCATTTTTTCATATTTCTTTTTCCCATTTAGAGCTTTCCATTAAAGAAATTATCAATCACCTGAAAGTTGACTGAGTACTTGAATTTAATCAGACACAGGAAGAATATGTCCAGGGTTAAGAGTGTACATTGTATTATAGAAAAATATGAACAAGAAGAAGACTATCTTGAGCAGGGAAATACATAGTTGTCAGTAACAGCATGAGAAACTTCCTGGTTACATGAAATAATACAAACATATCAAGAAGAGCCAAGAATATAGATTCAAATTATACTGGAAGAAAACATTGCTTTTCTAGGCCTTTCAGATAAACATTTCAGCATCAGGCCATAACAGAGTTCAAACTGGAAAAAAAAAAAAGTTCTAGGAGTTGAGGAAAAAGGTTGAAGGAGAGAGTTATCACCCCAGCCAAGCAAAAAGATATACCTTTTCAAGAAAAAGAAGGGGATGTATGACCTTCAAATCATGTGTAGTGTGATACAGCAAAAGTCGAACTTCTGAAATATAAATTTCAAAAGGAAAACTTTACCTCAAGAAATGGAATTACTATTTTCAATGAAGAGGACAGCATTTCAAACCTAAAACTAGGGAAATTAATTAGATCTCAGGAAGAAATGTGGCAGAAATAGAAACTGCACTTGGGAAGATGGCTGTCAAAGAAACAGATTTTATAATTAAAAATCACAACCTTTTGCAGTATTATTGAGAGTAGATGAATACTTCAAGAAAGCTTTGTTGTTTTAAATATAGAGAGCCAGACTCTGGTCCTTGACACCAATCATTAATTTTTAGAAAAACATGTAAACAATTTTCCTTTCCAATTTCTTTCCCTAACGATTTACACATAAAACTTCTTTCATATGGCCCATCCTTTCATTTTTCCAAACCCCCAGTATTAATCTTATAATTTTCCTTTTCTTCTTCCTCTGTTTTTGGAACAGACAATCATTTTACTTTAGGAAAAATATTTACCACCTAATATACTTTTCATACAACATAATTTTTTCTTACATTCATATTTTGCCTACTATACCTCAATATACTTAAACTTTTTATAAAATTTAAAAACCCAACAAGGGATTTGTATTTATTTAGTAATTTGTTTTAGTTTTTAATCTTATTTTGATATGGCCCAGACATCTAATAAGTATCTTATTATTTAGTTTAATATAACATAACTGTAAGACTTTAAATTTACATGAATAGTTTATTTATAAATGTTTATTTAATTTACATTTGCCTAATTTATTCATTTTTATTAATTATGCCTGGATTACCTATGAAAATTGAGATATTAGGCAGAGTCATTATTTTAAGTTATTTTTATTAGCCAATTTTATAGCATGTTAATATCAAATGTTTACCTAAATAAGAATTTAAAGTTAGATACATGACTTTTCTATCAATAACTCAGAAGATATAGATGTTTATTAAATCAATAATATTAAATTAATCTTATTTATTATACAAAGATCCTTTTGTTTTAGTCTGGGTTTATAGCTTCAGGACCTTAAGAAATTTATCAGAGGCAAATATAAAACTCTCTGACCAGGAAATCTAGGCAAAAATCTATGTTGACAATTTTGAAGACATTTCTAATTTTATTTTATTAATAATTTTTTAGTATAGTTAAGTCTTGTTGAATTGAACCCTTGATCTTTATGTAATGCCCTTCTTTGTCTTTCCTGATCATTTAAGTTCCATTTTATTGTATGTAAGAATAGACTCCTATTCTTTTTGTTTTCCATTTCCATGGTAGTTCTTTCCCCATCCCTTTACTTTGAGCTTGTGAGTGTCTACAGGTGAGATGGGCCTCTTGAAGACAGCAGACAGTTGGGACTTTTCTTTTTATCCAACTTGCCTCTCTCTGCCTTTTAAGTGGATCATTTAGACCATTTACATTCAGTGTTAGTAGTGATATGTGAGATTTTGATTCTGTCATTATGTTACCAGCTGACTGCTTTGCAGACTTGATTGTGTAGTTGCTTTTTATTATCTGTGGGCTATGAGCTTAAGTGTGTTTTTGTGGTAGCAGGTATTCATCTTTCATTTCCATGTTTAGGACTCCCTTAAGGACCACTTGTAAGGCTGATCTGGTGGTAATGAATTCCCTTAGTGTTTGCTTGTCTGAGAAAGATTTTATTTCTCCTTCACTTATGCAGCTTAATTTAGTGGGATATTCAATTCTTAGATGAAATTTTTTTTCTTTGAGGATGCTGAAAATAGGCCCCGATCTCTTTCAGATTGTAAGGTATAAGCTGAGAGGTCCATCAGATGCACCTGATGGAATTCCCTCTGTAAGTGACCTGACATTTCTCTGCAGCTGCCTTCAAGTTAAATGTGGTATATATACACCATGGAATAGTATGCATCCATAAAAAGAATGAAATCATGTCCTTTGCAGCAACGTAGAAGCTGCTGGAGGTCATTATCCTAAGTGAATTAACACAAGAACAAAAATCCAAATACTTCATGTTTTTACTTTTAAGTGGGAGCTAAACACTGAGTGTACATGTACATAAAGATGGAAACAGTAGACACTGGGGACTACTAGAGAGGAGATGGAGGGAGGAGAACATGGGCTGAAAAATTACTCATGGGTGCTATGCTCACTACCCGGATGATAGAAACATTCATACCCCAAACCTCAGGATCATCCAATATGCCCATGTAACAAACTTGCACATGTACCCTCTGAATCTAAAATATAAACTTTAAAAAATAATTTAAAAACCAATTAATTTATCAAAGATGTACTTAAGTCATGTGAACTAAAATATTGTATATTAGCACCCATTTATCCAAATAGAATTCTTTAAGGGATTTCTAGACAACTATGTCAGATTTTATTATATAGACACAGCATACAATATATGTACATGTGCATAAAAACATCTAAACACCTATACAAATGTATAAATAAAAATATTACAGCTTTTATTTTAGAACTTTAGTCATGAGATAGTAAAACAATAAACCCATCAGTTTATAAAAAGAGAATTAGATCCAAATTATTTTTCTAACAAAATGGGATGAGGCTTAACATTAAGCTTTTTTTAAATAGGTAATATTATGAAGTCTGTGAACTAAATTATAGGTAGAGTAGTTTGAGTCAATTGACAATATGCTGGATTAGACAAAGAATTGTTAACTGAGAAAATGTGAATGAATTATGTGAGGACACCCAAATGATAGTTGTTTGAACTAGGTCTGTACAATATTTTCTTGTCTCAATTCTTTGTCCCTGAAGATAAGATTGTTGCCATTTCTTTTAGTATAGAGACAGTGTCCTTTACATTGGAATTTTATCTTAAAACCAAAACAGCATGAAAATCAAGATGATTGTCTTTATCTGATGATTTTCAAGTGTTTTTACTTAAACAATATGCCAAAATAGCTGAGGAGTTTTGAGAAAAGAGAATTTAGTCTATATTAGGATGAAGAAGAGGAATTGTAAAAGTGGAGGGAAAAGCTCCAGAAAGGAACTTGTCTCCACTAGCTTTGAGACAGTATTTTGTAGCAAGGCAATGTCTGAGTCCTGAAATTTTTATTAGCCTTAGGATATCAGTTGTGATCTGAGTCTTATTTGGAGTATATGATTTTATCACCATGGTCTTTTAGTTTTGTTGTAAGAACAACAGACTGTTTGAATGATTCGTATAATGTTTGAACATGTTACCAGCTCAAGTCTCAGAAAATATCTGGGCATGCCTTTAAACTTTGAGAGCCTATTTTTAACTAAATGTATTTAGGTGATTCGGTTTAATGCCAAATACATAAGAGCCAATTAAACACAAGTGCTGAATACATAAGTCCAAATAAACACAAGCACCAACAGAAAATAAAGTATGTCCTTACCAGGAAGAACAATAAGCCTTCTCCAAATGAAGGGGAAAGTACCCTCATCCAAACCTCAAAACTGAGGTCTAATCCTTACCACTGAAGTCAACAGGGGGAAAATAACCCTCCCCAAGAGGACATCAGTCAACCAGGAGGCAAAAGACCCCTCTCAAACAGGAGGGGGAAAGAGAAAGACCCCTTCCCAGCCAAATCCCAAATAAAACAGAACTCAACCAAAATTAAGAGTTTAGTCCAAAAGAGACTCACTAAGGGGAAAAGAGGGGACTCCCCAGAAGCAGCAGGACTGAAAGGGCTCCAGTGGGGGTACTTCATGCTATAGTTCCCAGGGCCAGTGATTCTCCCTGAAGTAAGTCAGCTTTAGGATCCCACTTCTGACACCAAGTATATCAAAGTCAAAATTAAAATATAGAGGCAGATCTCTAGATTTGATATTTTATTTGGGAAGTAAGAATTGCAATGCAAGGCATCACACAGACCAGGTGGTCTTTGGTGTGACTGAAGAACAATAAGAAGGTTAGAAGTTTTATAAAACAGAGAGATAATACGTTTTGGAACAAAGTTCATTGGCACTAGCAAAGTTTTGGGGAGCTGGCAAGCTGTGATTGATGAGTGATGGTGGTGGGTTCAAACTAGTCTTAGAGTCACAACAGGTTGTTTCAGTAGCTATTAAATAAAACTGGCTTCAGGTTACAGCAGGAAGCTTTAGCAGCTAGGCATATGGAAAATTTAATTCTTGGAGTAGGTACTGTGTGCTCTGAGTGCTTTATTGCCCCAGCCCCTCAACTCTGATTTAGTTGGGTATGACAAAAACGACCCAACTTATACAATTAACTTTCATAATTAAATATTGGCATAACTAAAACACAAGTATGAACTGAAACAGGACTGATGATGGTAATTTGATTCATAAAATGATGGTGGCAGACTCAGACTATCACAAGATGATATCAAGTAATGAGCAAACATTGGAGTCATTTTAATTACCTGAGGCCTAAGCCAAGATTCATTTATTGACTTAATATGTACAGGGCAACTAATATAATTAATATAGTGTCAGGCACTGTGCAAAGTAGCTTCTGCTTATCTTTGAGAATTTTCTTTCCTCTCCTATCGTCCTCTCCTACTGCCTCTTGTTCAAGCAGAATCCTCATATTGCCTTATGGTTATTTAAAGTTTTACACTAAAGTACCACACCTGAACCTGTTCTCAAAAAAGTTTGTGTTAACTTTATATAATTGGTAACTTCTTTTCTTTGCAACTCCTCACTGTCTTAGTACTCTTTGATATTGAGTCTTTAATACTTGACTTGGTACTAAAAGAACAGCAAGTTGGTTGAAGGAATTCACACTGAGACACTTGTCTTTTCTCATCTTTCACAAGTACTACATATACACTTGAACGATTGCAATGTCCATCTTAGAAGTTTTGAGGCAGTAGGAATATGAGTTATTGTTTAGCATGGCTTTAATCAGAATCAAATGAGCCATTTGAATTCTCTACTTAAAACTGTCTGGACTTAAAACTGCTACAGCATTAGCCCTTACCATTGTCTTCCTACATTCGATATTAAGTAGAAATACCCAATAACACTTTGCACTTGGAATATTTTACTTTCACCTTTCAAGAATGTGATTAGAGGCTGAGCACAGTGGCTCATGTAAGCCTGTAATCACCGCACTTTGGGAGGCTCAGGCAGGTGGATCACTTGAGCTCAGGAGTTCAAAACCAGCCTGGGCAACATGACAAACCACCTCATGCACACACACACACACACACACACACACGCACACACACACACAAAATTAGCTGGGTATGGCGGTGTGCAACTGTAGTCCCAGCTACTTGGTAGACTGAGGTGGAGAGATTGCATGAGCCCAGGAGTTTGAGGCTGCAGTGATCATGCTACAGCACTCCAGCCTGGCAACAGAGCAAGAAAAAAAAGAATTTTATTATAGATCTATGTAATGTATGTATTCCTCCAATTAAACACCAGCATATGGAAATTAATATTTTATAAGTAAAAAGTAATAATATTAGTGACATTTTATGTTTACAGGTGCATGGAGAAAATAAGAGGGGACCTCCCAGGTCAAATGTTTCCCAGTTTAAGCATAAATGTTGCAATGATCAGAATGATTATTTTAATCTCTGCTTACAATGTTCTCCTCATTCCTTGTCATTTGGCATACAATGCAGATTGACAGTGTTGGGATGAAGCAGAAACTGGAAGGGTATTATAGAATTTTGCTCCCCAAAAGCATTTTTCTTTACATATGCATTCTTTCAACAAATATTTACTGAGCACTTGGGAAATGCAGTGACAAGCAAAAAAGGGAGCACATATAATCTTTTGTTGGAATTTGTATTTCTGTTACTACCAGATCAAACTCATACCAACCATCTTGAGGGAAATTCTATTCATAGTTAAGGTTGTTCACTGAGGAAACAAATCTGAAAGGCATTGCAATTTATCAGGCAGATTAGTAGAATTCAAATAATGCATTAGAAGATAAATTAGAAACTCAGAAAATTGGTATATCCTTTTGGATTTTTCAGATTGTGACATCAAAATTACACTGATCTATTAATCTAATATATACATTAAAGAACTGTACATATTTACACTAACATAGAGATTATTCTTATGTCTATCTATGTAAACAAGCATAGTAGAAGATTTGGAAATCCTGATGCCAAGGTCGTTTCTATGGTTTCTGAATGGGATTATGAGTATTCATCCTTCTTCATCGATATTTTATGATATTTTTCCATAATGAGCACATGTCATTTTTGTAACAGGAACTATTACAAAATGGGTAAAATGGCATTAATCTGCAGATAAATGCAGCTAAAGAACTTCTATGTAGGGAAATTCTATGAACACTTGAAATTTGTGAGAAAAGTAGATGGAGCCACTATAGCAGTGGCCCCGATAGACACTTCAATCGGCACATTTGCTTTCCAGTCATTCTGAAGATCAGACATAATTAGAAAGACATCAATATATTCAAATATAGGCTATAATGATTCACAGTGAGATAATTATTTTAGGTTTATATTTTTCCTCAACATGTGCTTCCCCATAAATTTATCAGAATGTTATTTGAACACAATATAGAGATTTAATAAATATTTGAAAAGTAGCAAGATTCTTTACATACATTTTTTTAAAAATACTTTTTGTTCCCAAAGTACCTCTACTTCGTATTGGTTTTTATGTATAATCTACTAATTAGAATGTATTAACTCATTTTTACAGAAAATCAATGTTTTTATTTCTTTGCAGTGAACCCCATGCCCGGTTCTATGCAGCTCAGATAGTGCTAACATTCGAGTACCTCCATTCACTAGACCTCATCTACAGAGATCTAAAACCTGAAAATCTCTTAATTGACCATCAAGGCTATATCCAGGTATGACTTTAACATATTCTGTATAATGTATTTGAGAAAATACTAGGCAAGACATTGTATGTATGTAACCCCAACCTGGATTTTTTTTTGAAGAAGACAATTATTCCTAACAGTTTAAGTAGAGCTCAGAGTTTCGCTGCTACTACAGAGAAGCAAAAATCCTATTATGAAAGGAACCTGTTTGTATCTCCCTTCATCTATAGCTGTGAACTGAGTATAGCCTCTTGCATAAGGAGATATTAATAGCTAAATCTGTGAGCAGTTATTACTGCCAGGCATATTCCAAGTGTTTTACATGTATTATTTCTTTAATCCTGATAAACCTATGAAGTGGAAATACCACTGTTATCTTCATTTTAAGATTAACAAAACTAAGGCATGGCAAGGTCATTTAGCCAGTAAATGGTAGTCAGAATTTGAACCTAGGCAGTCTGATCCCAGAGTCCATGCCCTTTACGACTACAATATAACTGCCAAAGGATCCCTGACTACCAATACTGAACTCGTAGAAACATTTTCTTTTCACTTCTACTACTAATAAAGTGGGAGCATTTCTTTTTACACAATTATCAATAAATTCTCCCATTGACATTTTTACACTTCTGATGGTGCAATTAATGGCAGAGGACATATTGGGGTAAGGCAGATATTTAGCATTGTTTCATTTTTATTAATGCTATTTATTTTTACCTTTTATTTTCACTTTTTTATTCCTTGGGTCTAGGATCTTATAATAATGACTGAAAAGGGTTTTGTTGTTATTAATTTGTTCCTTTTCTTTGTGTTGAGGAAGGATTTCCAACTTGGAGTGTTTAAACCTTCATTCACTATTCATTAATGAATTTCAATTACATGGACTTAATTATTTTTTCCATTTCTTTCATAGTTTCAATTTGAATTTTAAACTTTCAATTTAGGTTCAATAAACACATTTATTGTGAGGTAATACATTTTCACTAATATTCTTTTTTTCTTTTATAGGTCACAGACTTTGGGTTTGCCAAAAGAGTTAAAGGCAGAACTTGGACATTATGTGGAACTCCAGAGTATTTGGCTCCAGAAATAATTCTCAGCAAGGTATATTCATAATATCAATACGTAAGAGGTAGAACTATGAGTCATGCATCCCTATGGACTTCTGTAAAAAGTTTATTGATCTAATTTTACATTTTTAATTTGATCTGAGTTATGAATTTAAATCTATTTGTACATGATTACTAAAGAATTACTATTTAGCATCTACCACTAATCCTAAACCTCTGTCAATTTTAACTCTGGGTCTTAGAGAAATAATATGAATAAATATGACCTCTAGATCCATGTTTTGCAACCAAAAACATAGTCTTTTCTTAATTATTCCTAGTAACAGGAGGGTAGAGAAGACTTGCTCTGGATTATACCAAGAGGTAAATCTAGAGATGATATGTACTAGTTGTCCATTCTTTCTTTTTCAAATTTACCAGTTAAATAAAAGGAATGTTTGAGAAGTGTTTTTATATTTTAAATAGGACTATTAACAGCAATTGAATAGTTTTAGTTGTATTGAAGGCAGCTCTACTTTTCTAAATAGTGAAATGTGGTGAGAGAAACTGTACCTATATCTAAAAGAATGGTTAACTTTTCCTCTGCCATCTCTTGGTGGAGAAATCTAGAAAGGAGAACCTAACAATAACCAGGCACAAATAGGAGAGAGGAAAAGGAAGGGAATAAGACACATGCTTCAGTGGTTCCCAAATGGGATCATTGAAATATGGCTAACCTATAGAAGGGTTAAAATAAAAGATTTCTTTCAAGTTTTCTCTCATTATCTTTTGTAATTTAAATAATGTATAACTTCTTGATATTTTATAATCTAAATATCATTGCAGTTAACACATTTCTTTAAATACAGTTAACAAATAATGTGACAACAAAATGAGCACTAAAACTTTTACAAATGTGTATATATTGTAAAAGTAATACTCATTATACAAAATTTAGAAAATACAGAAAAACATAAAGAAACAACCAAAAAAAACCTATATGTAATCCCACCAACCTAGAGGCAGTCTTTTTAAAAACATTCATATATATATATATGTACATTTTAGCTTTTATTTTAGGTTTGGAGTTACATGTGAAGTTTGTTACATAGGTAAACTCATGTCATGGGGGTTTGTTGTACAGATTATTTCATCACTCAGGAATTAAGCCCAATACCCATAGTTATCTTTCTTATCCTCTCCCTCCTCCCTACCTCCACTCTCAAGTAGAATCCAACGTCTGTTTTTTCCTTCGTTGTCTTCATAAATTCTCATCATTTAGTTCCCACTTATAAGTGAAAACATGTGGTATTTAGTTTTCTGTTCCTGCATTAGTTTGCTGAGGATGATAGCCTCCAGCTCCATCCATGTTCATGCAAAAGACATGATCTCATTCCTTTTTATAGCTTTATAGTATTCCATAGTATATATGTACCACATTTTCTTTATCTAGTCTACAATTGATGGACATGTAGGTTAATTCCATGTCTTTGCTATTGTGAATAGTGCCACAATGAATAAACAAATGCATGTGTCTTTATGATGGAATGATTTATAATCCTCTGAGTATATACCCAGTAGTGGGATTGCTGGGTCGAATGGTAGTTCTGCTTTTAACTCTTTGAGGAATCTCCATACTGCTTTCCGCAATGGTTGAACTAATTTACACTCCTACCAACAGTGTCTAAGGGTTCACTTTTCTCTGCAACCTTGCCAGCATCTGTTATTTTTTGACTATTTATTTATTTTGAAGATGGAGTCTCTCTCTGTCACCCAGGCTATAGTGCAGTGGCATGATCTCGGCTCACTGCAACCTCTACCTCCTGAGTTCAAGCGATTCTCCTGCCTCAGGCTCCCAAGTAGGTGGGACTACAGGCATGCACCACCACATCCAGCTAATTTTTGTATTTTTTGGTAGACACGGGGTTTCACCATATTGGCCAGGCTGGTCTTGAACTCCCGACCTCAAGTGATCCACCCTCCTCGGCCTCCCATAGTTCTGGGATTACAGGTGTGAGCCACTGCGTCCTACCATTTTTTGACTTTTTAATAATAGCCATTCTGACTGGTGTGGAATGATATCTCATTATGGTTTTGACTTGCTTGCATTTCTCTAATGATAAGTGATATTGGGCATTTTTTCATATCTTTGTTGGCCACATGTATGTCTTCTTTTGAAAAGTGTCAGTTCATGTCCTTTGCCCACCTTTTCATGGGGTTGTTTGTTTCTTGTAAATTTGTTTAAGATCCGCATAGATGCTGGATATTAGACTTTTGGCAGGTGCATAGTTTGCAAATATTTTCTCCCATTCTGCAGGTTCTCTGTTTACCATTGATAGTTTCTTTTGCTGTGCAGAATCTCTTCAGTTTAATTAGATCGCACTTGACAGTGTTTGCTGTTGTTGGAATTGCTTTTGGTGTCTTTGTCATGAAACCTGTTTCCATTCCTATGTCCAGAATGGCATTGCCTAGGTTATCTTCCAAGGTTTTTATACTTTGGGGTTTTGCATTTAAGTCTTTAATCAATCTTGAGCTGATTTTTGTATATGGTATAAGGAAGGGGTCTATCGTCAGTCTTCTGCATATGGCTAGCCACTTATCCCAGCACCATTTATTGAATAGGGAATCTTTTCCCCATTGCTTGGTTTTGTCAACTTTGTCAAAGATCAGGTGGTCGTAGGTGTGTGGCCTTATTTCTGGGTTGTCATAGTTGAAATCATAGTAAATGTATATAGTCTTGTCTCTGACTTTTTTCACTTTTATTATAACAAGCACACAAACATCATTCTAATGGCTTGTTTGCAAATGTACCATAGAGTATTTAGCCACTCTTCTATTGTTGAGTGTTCAGGTTTTATTTTTGGTTTTTGGTTTTTATTATTATAAATAACTTTGATAAACATCCTTATACATAAAGCTTTTTCTGTATTTTACATTATTTCCTTAGCATATATTCCCAGAAGTAGAATTACTGGGTCAAGGAGTAGGAAGATTTTTAAGGCTTTTGATACATATTGCCAAATTGCTTTCCAAAGTTATTATGCCATTTTACACTTCTACCATTAGTGTATTATAGTGCCTATTTCATAACACTATCACTGGGTATACTCATTTTTAAAATATTTACTAATTTAATAGGTAATAAATTGTATCTCATTGTTTTAATTCTCATGTTTTTGATTTATTTTTCAAATGGTTAATAGCCATTTGGTATTTCTTTGTGTGTCTGTAAATTAATAGTTCATTTCCTTTGCCCATTTGTCTATTGTAATTTAACATTTTTCTTATTGATGTGTTTTGATTTCTATACCTTGGGTATTAACTTGTGTCTGACACATTTACTATAAACATTAGCACACAATTTAAACATATAAATCAAAAAGTTAAAGAGAGTTAATGCCTATTTCTACTAGAAAACAAAGTGCTATTCCTATTATACCACTCCTTCCCTTAAAAAGATATATACAGTATCAGGAAAGAAAAAAGAGATAAAGAAAATCTCTATAGCATTATAGTATTATATTTTTGCTAGAATTTTGAAAACTAAGTAGTTTGTAAAGCTAAAATTTTGACAAAAGGGTGGAATGTGGAGAGTCGTGATGGTAGAGGGTACCTCTGAGGGCGGAACAATAGATCTGGGTAGAATTCAGCTTATTTCTCTTCATGACCAGGTTGTTGGGGTTGTTAAAAAATGTCTTGTGCCAGTTGATACTGATCACAGTTAACAAACTATATTAGCCTGTTATTCTTATTTATTTTCTTATAAATACTTCCAGATTTTAATTTTAGTAAGCTTAATATGAAAAAAAAAACAAACATAACCTTACATTTTTACATTTGGTTTGCAAAGCACTTTTTATACACATTACTCCCTTTCATTTGATACAGTCCTCACAAAACATACCTTTTAGAGACAGGAAGCAAAACAGTAGATAGCAAAAGTAAAGTATACTTAAATATTTACATTAATTGAATTCTACATTAAACTTTTTGCTTTCACAAAATCCTATGAAGCAGATGGGATTATCCCTAGCACATTCACCCTCCTAACTCCAAAAATATAGAATATTTTGAAGTCAACTTCACTATTTACTGTGTAGTCCAGTTTCCATTATTTTCTTTGAAAACTTTTGATCTTTCTAGGCATGCTGTGGAAAATCTGATTCATAAGATTATGGGCCTAGAATGGGCCTTAAGAAGTAATGTGATCTAACTGCCTTCCTGTTATTGAGCAAGAACTAACTTATACCAGTGAAATAAAGAAAATTTCATTGTCTATAATATTCTTAATCATTTTAGGAAGAAGATTTAATAATCTTTCCTAATATCCAATTTCAATATCTGGAAATCCTCTCCTTTATTTAATTTAAATCTGACCTGATACATTTGGTTCATTTTTAAATTCTGTCCTGAATAGCTGCTCAGCAATTGCTTTAAAAAAATTTTTATATGCTTCCAGATCATTTTGAAATTATCTTTGATTTCATTCTCTTCTGAGTAACTTAAATAACAGTTGACATTGGTGTTGATTTATCTCAGGGCTACAATAAGGCAGTGGATTGGTGGGCATTAGGAGTGCTAATCTATGAAATGGCAGCTGGCTATCCCCCATTCTTTGCAGACCAACCAATTCAGATTTATGAAAAGATTGTTTCTGGAAAGGTAAGTAAAATATTTTATTATTCCTCTCTTATTACTGTACATGAATTTTAAGCTTCATGTATTGAAACTATATTGTATCATAATTATTATTCTACATTGGGAAAAATATAGAAAAACCTACAGTTGCTGCTCTTAATAGCATAAGAAATGAATCATTTCAGTTTCTTAAGTAAAAAGGGGCAGTTTTATAAAGAAATTAACAAAACAGTAAAGCAATTTCTGTATTTAGTATTTTTACCACAAAGAACAGGATCATAGCCATAATTCTCAATATTCCTTCAAATAAAGAAAAATAGTTTATTATTTCATACGTCTATCTTCATGGAGAAAAGTTTTTGGGGCTGTTTTATATGCCCTTCCATTTTCAGGAGAGACTTCTTGTTTAATTATGTCCAATACTATAAAATTGGAAGTAAAAGTAAATACAAAATGAATAAGGCTTTTTAAGATGGAAATTTATAGAACTGACTTTAACAGAATTGTTCATATAGATTGTGATTATAATTGTCATTGGTTTTTAGCAAACACGGAAATAACATTAATTTTTCTTGAACATGAGTAGACTTATTATGTTGTAGTATTTTACATTTTGTAAATTTCTTTCTAAACCTTCCTTCTTTTGCACTTATAACCTCTAATTTTGCTTTCAAGAGTATTTTGTTTAGGGTCAATCATTTGTGCTTGCCTTAACTCAGACCTCAGATCTTTTTTAAAAAAGACCATATTCAATTCAATAGAAATGAGCTTGAATTTCCTGTCATGCAGCAAAAGAATAGGCTTTTAAACATTCCCAGAAGGAGACCGTCTATACATTAATGACAAAATATATGGGAAGGGGTATTTTGCTTATTTTCCCTTCTTTCTATTTCTACATGTCGTACTACTTTGTCTTTTCCTTCCCACATAGTCCTGTTTAGAATATGATCAGGAAATAGAGCATCAATCTTGATACCACGTTAGCCTGAGATGTTATATAGTTGAGGTTTTTTTGTTTTATTTTTTGTTTGTTTGTTTTGTATTTTGTGACCTTCTTAGGCAGAGATAAGCCTAATCAATCTGAAGAATCTTATAGGAGATAGAGGGAAAGTCTTTATTTCTTTGTATCTCAGCCATATTCAAGCTCTACATTTAGTGTGAAAGCTTACCCTTGACATCTATCAACTTATAGTTTCCATTGTTAACTATTCTCAAGGTACCCTGAATGTCAATAATGTGGTAATTTATCTTTTTTGCCAACACTCAAATTTAAATCATAGTTGCTGCATAGCTGGGCTGTAGGAACAAGACACTTGCCAATAGAATTAGTCTATCCAATCGCCTAGAATATACATTTCAGCACAGTATTGTTCCCTGTCTCAGAGTACATATGCAGTCTGCCTGGATCACAAGATTTTCCCTTGTATTTTGCCACATTTTATGTAGAAAGTTTTATGTATTACCAGTATTCACAAATTAGGTGACTGACTGAAGAATTTATACCTCAACTATGTCAAAGGTAAAAAAATAAATACCTCTTACAGATAAATAAACCAAGCTAGATGTTGAACACTGTGCACTGATAAAGGCAATACAGAAAAGCAGAATGCAGTATTTATTTAAACAAGTATTAATACCACTGCTGTTCTTGTTACATTTGTAGATCTCTGGCTTCAGATTTCTTATCTTTGTAATTGTTTTCCCCCAGCAGAACTTTTGATATGAACAAAACAAAACTTTGAGAAAAATTAACAGACAAGGCAGTGATTTATTTTTGAAGAATTTGAGAAGTGTAGACTCTCAAGAGGACTAAAGGTCATATGAAGAATGATGAGAGAACCAAAATACATTAAAATCACAAATGGAAGAAGAATATTTTACTAATACAAAAACTAAGAATGTAAATATAATGTTTCAAATAATTTAATTGACAGTAATTATAAAGTTCTTGAATCTTTAGTATATTGCTTTTATTTATGCTTAACTTCATATAAGAAATGCAGTTTTCTAACAAGGATACTGTCATAACTAAATTTACATTTATTAAGAAAAACTTCTTTAGTTAAAATTAATGTATCTTCATCTTTATGCATTGGCCTCAATTTGCCAATCATTCTCTATTGGTTAAAATTTATATTCAGCTGTTTATGAATATATATTCATTTTATATCAAACTTTAAAATTTTGTATCTAATAATCTGCATATATTCTAAAATCATAACAGTCTAAATCGTAGGCACCTTATAAGAATAACAACATAAAACTTTATTATATCACAATATTCTGTTTTCCCCTTCATTTATTTAGAAGTGTGACAGGATATTTGGTGTACTTTTGTTTTTTAGCTAAAAGTACCAGATTATCTTTCCCCATATGGGACATAAAATTATCCCTATCTCTTACTCCCTTTACTCATCTAAAGTAGAAGTCATGAAAGCGGAATTTTTGCCATTAAAAGGCGCTGTATTATGTGAAGTTAGATTGTATTAACCATTTCCCAGTAAATCATCTGTTTAAACACTCAGATTCAAACTAGAATGTGTCTCTATTCACATTGCAAAAATATTATTGTCTCTCTGGTTAGTAGCTAAAGCCAAATTGGAAACTAACTAGTTTTTTAAATTTTGCAAATTATTAAAAATCCAATTTGGTCTTATATTTGTGGATCCTCATATTTATATTTGCATTTGAACTTTTAATGGTTTTAATGATACATCATTTAAGAATGTGCTTTTCATTCAGAATTGTTTTTGTTGATTTTAGAAGCATATTATTTTATGCAACCACATCTTATATTGATTATATCCTCCATTCTGAAGTCATGTTATAAAGGTTATAGGTATCAATGACTTATCAAAGTTAAAGTTAAATTTATTAATTAAGTGATAAATTCACTGAAGTACATATATATGAACATTAGATTGTAAAATACTTTCTCTATTACAATATTTTAACTCAAGCTGGTATTTTTAAATGCACACAAAGATGATCAATCAACTTGTTAGATTCTCTCCTACACATATTTTGCCTTTAAAAAAACAGAGGAGGTGGTATTTAAATGTCAAATTATTCATGCAATGTTAGGGTTTGAGTCTACAAATTCATAGTTGAAAGAAAAGACTTATGATTCCTGCATTAACTATGCCTCATCCTAGCAATACATATGCTGAGTTTCTGTATGTAGTCTTTAAATTTCGTGCCTCAGTGTCATGTACTCCATGACAAGAATCAGTTATGGTCTCTATAGCACCTCTATCTGGCTGCATTACCCATGTATATATAGAAAGTTTATATTGCAGTCAAAAATTATACTTGCATGTAAGGTACTTAAGTAACAGCTACTATGGAAACCATAACTTTAGAGCCCTTGGCTTATGTAATTAAAAAAAATTCTTAGCTTCAACATACCTAATGTAAATATTGTTCCATGCTTAATGAGTAACAATATATAAGGAGACATTATGCAAAATATAGAAGCATAAACATAAGCATATACTGAATGAGCAAAGAGTTGGTTAATTTTTCCTGAAGGGAAATTCAATATTTACATGAAGAGTAATTGATTATCAGCCCAATTGCTATTCCTTTCTGTCTCAGGGGTCCCTAAAACTATCTCCAGGTTTGGTAATTCACCAGGAGGACTCAACAAGATTCAGCATACAGTGGTACTTGAAGCTAAGATTTATTTCAACAAAAGGGTACAAAGTGAAGATAGCAAAAGTCCAGAAGACACCAGGCACAAGCTTTCAAGAGTCCTGTCCCAGGGCAGTCACAAGGGGTGCACATAATTCCTTCAGCAACAAACTCTGACAAGCGTTAAATTTTATCTACCAGCAATACTCATTAAATACTCAATGCCCAAGGTTTTCATTGGGGGTTGGTCACATATGCACCCTCTGCCTACTGCATGCCAAAATCCTAGGCCCCCAGAACAAAAATAGATGTTCAGAATAAATTATGTTGTTTGTACCAACAGTCTAGGCACAGTGAGCCACTCTAATCCTTTAGGGAAAGTTTCATATTGGTATAAAGACACTGGTACTATTCAAATTGCCAGACATCTCCCAAGGGCCAAACTTGTAAGCCGTTCTTTCTAAGGGTAGCAATCTCAGGCCTGCTATGTTAACTATTTTCTACACACGTTCTGTTTCCTAAATAACATACACATATGCAGATATTCCACTACACTTTTTCTAAGATACTATTGTTAATGCTTTTGGGGAAATTACAATATCATTTACTACTTTGCTATGGCCATAGTTAAAGAGACTTAGAAGTACTCGGAAATCATTTTCATAAAACACAAAAGCAGTTTTACTCTTTTTGTAAAACCCAGGGCCAGTTTTAAACACTTCACTGTGGTTATTTAAAATTCTTATTAATACCTTCTTTGGTGACAGCTCTTGTGGTCCTATGAGCAAATAATCGCAAAACTGGCTTCTTATGTGAGAGCAGGGGGAGGGAGAATGGGGCAGATCATAATCCTCTGCAACCTTGTAGACTCATATCTACCACTGTTTCTGCATAGGTAAGGGAACAGAATAGAGAGCCCACAGATGCAGTACCAATATTTATAAATATTTTTAATGTCTTAGCTCTTTCTTTTCACATGTAGAATCCAGGCTGATTAAAGATACCCAGGTCTTATGAGGTAGTGTAGAACTCGGCACCATATCTACAACATGCCTAGTATATGAAAAGTTATTATGCCTGTTGAAAAATTGTCTAATGTATATGTTCAATCTGATTTTTGATCAATCAGTTCTTTGCTGGGATTGCAGATATTTTGAGAACTTATTGTACCTAATTTAGAAATAATTTGTTAAAATTTATCTCAACATGCTCATAGCCAGTAGTTAATAGATTATTGCTTCTTGGCTGTGTACAAACTCTTTTGAGTCATGTAAGCCTATAGTAAATTTTATCCCAATTCATAAAAGATAATGTTACTAGTTAAATGATCCTTTCTCCTGCCAATAACTGCAGAATAGCACTAAGATTTTTCCCTTCTTTCGAAGAACAACTTTGTAATTTCTGTGATTAAGCTTAGTGTAAACCAATTTGATTTGGCCTCATTTTATTTCTTTTTCTTATTATTATTTTTATTTTTTACTTTTTTGAAATGGAATCTTGCTGTGTTGCCCAGGCTGAAGTGTAGTGGCACAGTCTTGGCCCCCTGCAGCCTCTGCCTCCCGTGTTCAAGTGATTCTCCTGCCTCAACCTCCTGAGTGGCTGGGACTACAGGCATGTGCCACCACACCCGGCTAATTTTTGTGTTTTTTGTAGGGACAGGATTTCACTATGTTGGCCAGGCTGGTTTTGAAATCCTGACCTCAAGTGATCCACCTGTCTTGGCCTCTCAATTTACTTAATCAAATTACTGGGATTACAGGCATGAGCCATAGCACCCAGTCGGCCTTATTTTATTTCTAAAAGAAAAAACAGTCAGTAAACCAGATAGTGATTTTAAATCACTCAGTATGGATACCATGAACAACATGAATGGATTTACTTTTTGGTTGTAACTTCCTCTTGAATTTTTAGAAAATAATAGTTATTCCTAAAACTCAAATGTGCAAGACTTTATAATCAGTGCTGAAAGCAGAAAAAATATTCTGTTGAGTTTGCTCAATTCAGAGTGAGTTTTATAGTTCGTTTAACATATTATATAATGTAATTTGATGGTAGTTTAGGATATCAGCCATATTGACAATGGTGTCTTTATAAAACAAAGTTATAGTAAGACATTTTCTCCCTCACTTTATCAAACTTAGGACCTTAAGAAAAGATGAAAGTGTTTGTTCTATAAATTAACAGGTGGAGCCTGAGACAAGAAGAAAGGAGGAACTTCCTATACTTTCCCAATGACTTTTCTAGCACAGACTGTCCTTGGCGCGTCTGTAAAAATAATGATAGATATGGCTGTCTTCCAAGTTCTTTCTTTAATTCAAAAATTCAGTTTCAGATCATTAAAATAGTATTCTAATGGGAAGGCTTAAAAAATGAAAACTGTGTTGAATTAATGTCTGCAAAATACTAGGCATAATACAAGGCAGTTTCATGTAAGTTACATAATTTCTTTTCATACCTGCCAGATGAGATACACTCTCATTGTTTTATAAATGAGGAAACTGAGACTCAGAAAGTTAAGAGTTTTCCCTAGATTGCAGAGCATGTATGTAGTGGAGTTGGGATTGGAACCCAGGAATTCTTTCTACTAAAGAAATAGCTTGGTAGAATTTTTAGGTGGCAAGGATGTTCAGTTTTATTTCGTTTAACTCTCTAGTCCTGTATGTAGGTAAATCAAAAATCAGAATTACCCAAAGACAAAAGGTAGTTTGTGGCAAAGCAAGAAATAGAAGAATCTAGTTCAGTGATTCATTTGTTATTCCTTCACTTGGCTTCAGTGACTTTGTATCACTAATCATTCCCTCTCAATCTCCTTGGCTTGATCCTCTTCTCTTCTTTCTCTGCACTTCCTCAATGGGTGGTTTCATCCAGTCTCATGACTTAAATGCTCAGGACAATTCTCAAACTCATTTTTCCAGTCCATACGTGTTTCCAAAAATCCATACTCTTGTATCTAGTTTCTAACTTGAAATCTTCACTTGGATATCTAATATATACCTCAAATTCAACCTGTCTAAAACTGACAAGTTTTTGTCCTCTTTCCTACACTCCACCCACCCCCCTTCACGAAGCCTTCCCCGTCTAAACTGATGGCAGCTCCACCCTTTCAGTTGGTCAGGCCAAGACACATTGGAGTCCTCACTTCATATCTAATGCACAGGGAAACCATTTTTACTTTGTCTTTAGAATTTACAGAATTCAGCCACTTCTTACCACATCCACTGCTGTTGCTCTTAAGTGAGTCACTAGAGTGGTTCCTTAAAAATGTTAAATCATATCCTATTATTCTTTTTAAAACCTTGCAAGGATTCCCCATTTTCGTCAGAGTAAAAGTCAAACACCTTACAATGCAAAGTTTTATGAAGAAGATAGGATAACATTGTTAAAGGATCCCTCGGTTGCTAAGTTTTAATTGTCTTCTTCACTAGAATGTAAACTCCATGAAGTCAGAAATCTTCATCTTATTTTGTCTACTTATATAATCCAAGCACAAATTCCTGAGATATATTAGTAAGCACATAGTACTTGCTTAGTACAAGCATAACACATAGTAGAGGTTCAATGAATATTTGTCAAATTTCAATTCATGCATTCATTAAATACTTATGAAGCTCACAGTATGTGCCAGACCAGTTCTACATGCTGGATACAGCAAGTCAGTTGTGGTCTCTGGCTTCATGAAGCTTTCATGAAGTGTACTCTATCTTTGGTGTCTTTCCTGAGAGTTACTGACTCAAGAGGTCTTCTGTGGATTCAAAACATTTTTTTTAAGTATCACAAGTGATTTTGATAAACACCATGTGTTGAGAGCTTGTTTTGTGTATCTGTACCTCACTGGGGAATTAGATTTATTCTCCAGAAAATTTAATTAGAAAAATCAGAAGTAATATAGTCTCTAATGGTTGGAAAATATTCCTAAACAATAAATAATATTGAAGAAAAAAATACTGAAGAAAACACCTTGGGAGGTGTACGTATCACAAACACCTATTTTATGTTATACAAACACTTCTTCCATGTTAAATGATGCCAGTTTCCCATAACCTTATCTCTCAGACCTAATGGCTAAATGATTTTAGACTGTCTTTCTCTTTTCAACATCTGGCTCTTTACATTTACTTTCACATTATTTGCCCTATCTTGGACTGGCAAAAAGCTCATAGGTATGTGACAGGAAGATTAAGTTATTTTCCCAATAATTCCACTAACTGAGTTGGTAGTCTCACTGGAGCTCAGATTCCTTATCTTTAAAATGAGAGTTTAAACTCAAACTAAGCACCCTCTAGCTCCAATATTAGAAGATTTTGATTTCACTTTCTATAGTAGTTATAATTGATAATAATGATAAAAGTAATACCCTTTTGATATAGTTTTAAAGGAAAAATTAGATAGTCACTCTTCCCATCATAGAAATCTTTAGTGTCTCGAGGTTGATGTATTACAAATAAAAGTTGTGCATTTAAAACAATTTTGTTGAAGTTATTTTCTGTTTTTCACTAATTCCGGTTTGATAAATCAACATGGCTCTTTGGAAAGTTCAGTCAACAAGGAAATTACATTTCAAGTTAAATTTCAGAATAATCATGGGAAAAAATACTTTCACAATGACTTTCATTATTTCTCCCCCAAAATACTTTAAATACGTGACAGATTCCCATTATTAACATGGACTACTATGAGAGTGTGGGCTACCTGTGAGAATCTCTGGAGAAGAGGGTGTGATATGGAGGTGAGGAGGATATGTCCATAATTTGAAAAGGTTCCCAAATCATTCTGATATCTGCGGTCATGACCTCCCATCACTCCCCATTTGAGAATCACTGTTCTGAAGATTAAAGACACACACACACACACACACAAAGTCAAGACCATCACTTTATTTGCATTCCAAAATAAAGAACTACATTATTTAGATGCTTTTATTTTTCATGCATTCTATTGCATATTACCTGAATTCCAAAGATAATTTATATGTAGTATATTACTGTCTGCTGTTTGAACATAATGAAAGAGATAACTGGTACATTACTATTGAACAGTTCACACAAATTTAATCCTAAACAAATATAGATGTACTTCAAATAAATTATTTCTTTGGAATCTAAATAAAGTTTAGATTTATCACTGGAAAAATCTGAGCTAACATACCCCTGGAAAAATGTCATGTTATCTTTAAAGTAGACAGTGTGCCTTTTGAATACCCCTTATTCTCTAGTTCTTACTTCATCTAGGTAAATGAGGAAATGTGCAGCAAAATACTTTTAAGATGAAAATTTCAGTCTTTTAGAAGGTTCCTGATAATGACTATTTTTAAGTTATTGAATCATGGAAGGAGAATAAATAATTAAAAATATATACCCTGCAGTCAGTGTACCCAGTTTGGAATTACACCTTTACTATTTATTAGCTCTGTAATCTTAGGCAAAATAATTTCTGTAGGTCTCAATTGCTTCACCCCTACCTAATTTAGATTATTATCCAAATGTTATAGGATTTTATGAGCCAGTACACAAAGTGTTTAGCATAATGCCTAGCTTCTAGTAAACCATTGTGTCAAGAATAAAACTAGAGAAGGTAGAAGTTCACATACCTTACTGTTTTAGAACATAAAACTGCTCATAATCTAGGATAATAAAGGGCCTTGCAAAAATGAGATTTTGAGTTGCTAATTTGTATGAGTTGAGCCCCAATCCTGGTCATTTATTGACTATGAACCCTTTAAATAGTCTTTGGTTGCTTGATACAATATTAGTTTTCCTCTGGTATGATAATGATTTCAATTTACTGTATTGTTATTATTTACATTTAAAATGCTATGATCTTTTACTAGCATAGAAAATAAAACCTCTGCATAAAGTAGTGAACAGAGTTGAGAATAGTGCTTTTCAAGCTTTTATGTACATATGAATCCCTTGGCAATAAAAGCTCAGATTTTCAGGCCCAATACCCCTATCATCTGAGGCAAGCCACAGGAATCCACATTTCTATCCTTTTGTCTCCCAGTTTATTCTGATGTGCATGGGTCCTAGGACCAGATTTTGAGAGAATTTACTTATAGAATAGCACAAAAGTGGCAGTCAAAAGCTATGGTTTTGAATTTAACTGTACTATAAAACCTATCTTTGCATGCTCATGATTTAACTTCTACTTTGAGAACATGAGAATGTCTGTCAAGTATGTTGAGCTTTTAGAAAGTCAGAATATAAATTAAGGAGTCTATATATTTGAAGACAGTGTAATAAAGAGCAAAATTCATGAAGATACAAATCATGACTAGATTTCTAGTCCCAATTGTGCCACTTTATGGCCTGATGACTGGGGAAGCTATACCCAGTAACATTGCTGAATCTTAGTTTCTCCATCTTTAAAATGGAGATAATACCATATTCACTGAATTTGTCCTATCCAACTAGAATGTAAGTTCTATGAAATCAGAGACTTGCCTGGTTTTGCTCACTGCTCTATATCCAGCACCTAGAATAGTGCCTGGCATGTAGTAGGTACTCAATAAATAATTGTAAAATGGATGAACTACAGTATTTGAAATAGTCTAATAAATACTGAGAATAAAAATGGCACAGTACCTTCCCTCAGAAGCTCAGAGCCTGGGGGAGACAGAAATATGCACAAATACTACAGCATAGTTGAATAAGTAAATGTATTATAAAGAGCAACTGAGGTAATATAATGATGCACTATGTAAATTATGTAGTGGTAGCACTTGTAGAGAAACAAAATAAGAATGCAGAGAGTTCGGGAATGGGTCTCTTAACCCTTTAAAGTATTTTCTACAAAGGTGCTATGATCAATTTGTAGTTGAGGCTGTAATAATCCAGATATGTATACACATACATGTGTGCATACATATGTGTGTATGACAGGGAAAAGGGTGGTGGAAGGGATTTAACACAAGTTGGAAAGGATAGTGGGGAGGTGGTAGTGATGACAAAAAAGAATAAGGAGGCATAGATGCAGCTATTCTCTCATCCTTTGGTGGTACCCATTTTAATTTTTTTAGTACCCATATCAATGAAACAGTAAGAACCAGAAGTTAGGTTGGTATAGAAGAGAAGAATGTGTTTAAACAAAACAAAATGAAAAATAGACTTAGGTTTCCTATAAATGTTACTTTAACCTTATTGATTGCCAAAAATCTTCACTTATTTGGGGGTTTCCAGTTGTTTTTAAGGCTGGAGGCCAGTCTAGTATTTTTGTAAAGTCTTCACAAGTTAGTAGGTAGAAAAATGCTTTTAAACCAGTCTAAATCATTTTTAAACTGTTGCATAATAGGAGAATTATTTTTAAAAGCCAACCTCTGATAAATGAAAAATTTTTCCTATGCTGTGAAAGGCAGTGTGGGTTTTTACAACCATTTTTAGACTTCCTTTTTGATAGATCTCTTTTCAAAATGTACATACTGATTTCCTTCATATGCTGGTTCTTCTATTTATATTACAAAGTTAAATTTGTATATCTTTGAGACACAGATTTGTAATGTACGATCCAAAGAGATTGCTCTTAAAGATAGGTGAACCTTCTGATATTTTGCAAAAGTTCTGTAGGTATGCACATTTTTCTGGAGACTGCTCCATGTTCTTAAAGACATCATGACCAAAGCAAGGCCCTAAGAGAACAGGTTTAGTTCATTCACCCAAGTAATTCTCTCCTTTAGGACTACTGTGGGGACTGTAACATGTAGTTAAAAGTATGTGAAGGTCATCGCTCCATATTTTTGTTCATATAATGGCTTGTTGCCTTAAAAAAAGACTTTATGAAATCAAAACAGAAATATCATGAGTCTTAGAATGTGTGTTTTACCAAATGGTGTGTTTGTGTAGGTCCGATTCCCATCCCACTTCAGTTCAGATCTCAAGGACCTTCTACGGAATCTGCTGCAGGTGGATTTGACCAAGAGATATGGAAATCTAAAGAATGGTGTCAGTGATATAAAAACTCACAAGTGGTTTGCCACGACAGATTGGATTGCTATTTACCAGAGGAAGGTGAGACTTTCTTTTTTAATTTAAAAGCTTTTTTAAAGTTGGTGTTTAAATTATATGTGGTGGAGATATTTTCAACTTAACACATAGTTTTAATTTTTTTACCTTTTGAATTAATCTTGTGCAGGATCTAAAGTACTTTACAGCCCATAACTTAAAAATGAGTTTCCTCCTAGAATTTTTTTTTTTTTTTTTTGAGGTGGAGTCTCACTCTGTAGTCCACGCTGGAGTGCAGTGGCACAATATCGGCTCACTGCAACCTCCGCCTCCTGGGTTCAAGTGATTCTCCTGCTTCAGCCTCTCGAGTAGCTGGGACTACGGGTGCATGCCATCATACCTGGCTAATTTTTTTGTATTTTTAGTAGAGACAGGGTTTCACTATGTTGGCCAGGCTGGTGTTGAACTCCTGACCTCAAGTGATCTGCCCGCCTCAGCCTCCCAAAGAGCTGGAATTACAGGCATAAGCCACCACGCCTGGCCCTACCTAGCTTTAAAAGAAAGCATATATGCTATTTTGACCATCAACCTGAAATGTTTCCTTTGTTAAATTTTTCCTATCTATGCCTGTTACACTTCACAAAACTGTGGAAATTATATATTAGGCAGTGTCCTAAGGGTTTTCAAAACTGATGTGAAGCCACATTAGGAAGATATATAAATAAATGTAGTTGCCCATCCAGAATTGGCATGTGCCAGATATATAACAACATTTAATTGCTAGTTTCATCCCTTTTTAGTCTTCATTTTGACCTCCCTGTGGCATTTATCAGGATTACACATTTTTTTATCTAGTGTTTCCCAAACAGACCATGCTTTTTTACACTTGTGCCTGTGTAAATTTTTTTTCCTTTACTCAGAATGACTTTTCCCATTTGTGCATCTGCCATACTCTTATTTATCTTTTAAGATTTAGTTTAAATATCACCTCTGATATTTTTCTCTGATGGGTATTCTTTATTAATATCTTACATGGTCACTGTTGTTTTAAAACATTTCATTGAGAACAGGTACCATATCTTACTTTTTTTTCATATTGCTATCATCTGGAAAGAGCTTTATGCTTGGTATATGCTCACTGAATGTTTGCTCATTGACTTAAATGAGCATTGGTCTCCCTTTAGGGATGCAACTTTCTTTTATCCATTTGAAAGCTAATTTGAACATAATTCATACAAATAGGGGTTTTAATTCATGCTTTTTTGGGAGGTCAAAACAAATTATCCAAAGTTACAACTTTTTTCCTTTTAACAATTATTTATTCACATAAAATTTTTTCCAAATAGTTATCAGGTCCCTGCTTGTGTGTTAGGTATTCTGCAAGGTGCTGAGAATACAATGATGAGTAAAACCAACCTTTATTCCTGCCCATATGAAGCTTATCCTTCCAGGGGACAGGGAGATTAGTCAGATGGTCATATAAATAAATGTAGAGGTACTATACTTTGAGAAATGTGGAAATTCAGAAAAACTTTGCACCTGAGTTTTTTGAGATTTGTTTTGTTTGGTCTTTTGTTTGACTCTTTGCTTGCTAAAGGGATTCTTAGTGTTAGAAATTCAGGCAACTTGAAGGCTTGAATATGAGTATAGATCAAGTTAATCGCTGACATTATTATACCACCATAATAAAATAGAGAACAAACCCCAGCTAAACAGTAGCATATTTAAAAGAAAGTAGTATTGTTTTTTGTTTTGTTTTGTTTTGTTTTGCTACACAAGTTACCAGTATAACAGTTGTGGTAACAGTAATATATTAATTGATAGTAGTTATCATTTCACTATTGTAATAATTTGAGACATTTTAGAAAAGATTTTGCTGCACTGAATTACCTTTATCTCTCATTTTGCTTCTCAAATAATTAAAGATAATTTGCATGAATAAAGTGTTTTCATTTTGAATTATTTAATCTTTTTCTCTTTTTTTCATAAAACCAAAACTTCTAATGTTTTAGAGACTTGTCATCTTTAATAATGCTGTGCAACTACATGATTGAGTTTCCTTAAGGAGAAAAAAAATTAATGCTCTAATTAAGTATTAAAAGCACAGTTTTTCTAATTTATATATTTTACAAACGATTACAGTAACAAGCTGGGTGCCTTGGCTCACACCTGAAATCCTAACACTTTGGGAGGCCAAGGTGGGTGGATTGGTTGAGTCTCACTCAAGAGTTTGAGACCAGCCTGGGCAACATGGCAAAACCCCGTCTCCACAAAAAATACAAAAACTAGCTGGGTGTGATGGCTCATCCCTGTAGTCCCAGCTACTCGGGAGACTGAGGCAGGAGAATTGCTTGAGCCTGGGAGATTGGGGCTACAGTGAGCTGTGATTATGCCACTGCACTCCAGCCTGGGTGACAGAACAAGACCCTGTCTCAAAGAAATAAATAAATAAATAAAGATTACAAAAACAAAACAATTAAAGAATTTTAAAATGCAGCAAAAAGAAAATATAGCCAGACCAAAACAATGTGAATGCAGTACAGCCTGTCTCACAGGAGGGATCCAGAAACTCTCTGTTAAGTTCATGAATCATGGCTGTTAGCATTATTATCGCAAATAGATGTGTTACATAGTCAATAATAAGATTCATAGCACTTTGAAATAGATTTAGATTTCATAAAAGCTGTTTGTTTTTTATATTTTTTCTAAATTTGCTAGCATCAATGCAATACTGTATAATTAATAAAAGCAACTCCCTATAACTTCTGCTTTCAGTCTTCACAATAATCCTGTGAAATAAGTGATACCATTTCCCCATTTTACTGATGTGGAAATCAGCTCAGAGAGGTTAACTAATTTAAACATAATCATGCAGCTGCTAAGTAATACCTATATTTGATCCCAGGTTCTTCAGATTCTCAATTCCAGGTCACATTATCCCTTTAAAGTCCTTTTGGTATGATTCTTAAAATCAAACTCCAAACCACTAAACAATAAATTGTTTCACAAGATTTTCATGAATTTTAGATGTATCATCTTCTTAACTTTTATGCTTTGAGCATTTTGGGAGTAGGAAGACTGTCTCAGAAGGCAGCAAAAAAAGAGAAGGAACTGTGGGGTTAGGTAGACATTGATCTGAATCCCTGATCAACCAATCATTAGCAGTATGATCATGAACAAATGATTTAACCTCTCTAAAGCATCAGTTTTAGCACCCTTAAATTTTGAATTTGGATAGAGAATACAAAAGGAAGAGTAGTTTGGTGAGAAAGATTAGATAGATTGGCCCAGCCTCCATTTTCCTTTCTGGTTGAGATATGTTTCATATACTTATAACCAGGTAATTTATCAAGCAAATGAATTTGAAATTATCGTAATTCCACCATCCAAATAGAACCTAGTATTTGGCATATGTCTTTTTACTTTTTTTTCCTATGCTCTTCATCACTGCAGTCCAGTCCTGTGAGCTCAGTAGCCAATTAAGATCTACCTCCTCCAACCCTGCACTTGACCCTTTCCTTCAGTCTCTTATATCACAGTTGCTACATACTACATAATTACATCTGAGTGACTTACTGCCATATTTTACAATCGTTTTAAAACAGGCCAGGTGCAGTGGCTCACACCTGTAATCCCATCAGTTTAGGAAGCCACAGTAGGAGGATCACTTGAGCCAGGAGTTCAAGACCAGGTGGGCAACATAGTGAGACGTCATCTCTTCAGAAAATAAAAAAGAATTAGCCAGGTGTGGTGGCACACACTAGGTCCCAGCTACTCTGGAGGCTGAGGCAGGAGGATCACTTAAGCCCAAGAGGTCAAGGCTGCAGTGAGCCATGATCATGCCACTGCACTCCAGCCTGGGCTACAGAGCTGAGACCCTGTCTCTAAAAGAAGAAAAAATATCCTACTCCACAATAAGTATGTCTATTGAACTTGTATTTTCTTTCAGTGCTTTCTGAACTCTAACTTATTTTTTGTTCTTGTATAATAATTAACCAGTTTTGCCCTCCATATTTATTGAATAATTCTTATTTGGCCTCTTATCTGAAATTCTACCTTTACTAATGTTAAATTAATATATACATCTGTCTATTTCTGAACTTTTTTATTTTTATTGATGCATACTATTTTTATATATTCATGAAGTACATGTTATATTTTAATAGATGCATAGTATGTGTAGTGACCAAAGCTGGGTATTAGAATATCCAGTACCTTGATCGTTTATTATTTCTTTTTGTTGGGAACATTTCAAATTTTCTGTTCCAGTTACTTTGAAATATACAACATATTGTTGTGAAATATACAATATAACCACCCTGCTGTGCTATCAAATGCTAGAACTTATTCCTTCTGTCTAACTGTATGTTTGTTCTCAGTACCTTAGTCCTCTTCATCCCTTCCCCCAACACACATCCTTCCCAGCCTCTGGTAGCTGTCTTTCTATACTTTGCTTCTAAGAGATCAACTTTTTTAGGCTCCACATATAAGTAAGAGCATGTGATATTGTCTTTCCATGCCTGGCTGATTTCACTTTACAGAATGATCTGTTTCCATCCATGTTGCTACAAATGACAAGATTTCATTCTTTTTTTACAGCCAAATAGTATTCCTATATATATTACATTTTCTTTACCCATTCATCTGTTGAAGGACACTTAGGTTGATTCCATATCTTTGCTGTTATGCATAGTGCTGCAATAAACATGAGGATTCAGGTATTGCTTTGATATACTGATTTCCTTTGGATTAGTGGAACTGCTGAATTGTATGATAGTTTTATTTTTAGATGTTTGAAAAATCTCTATGCTGTTTTCCATAGTGGCTGTACTAACTTACCTTTCTACCAACAGTGTATAAGAATTCCCTTTTCTCTACATCCCTTCCAGCACTTGGTATTTTTTGTCTTTTTGATAATAGCCATTCCTCCCGGTATGATGATATCTCACTGTGGTTTTGATTTGCATTTCCCTGATGATTAATGGTGTTGAGCGTTTTTTCATGTAGTGGTTGGCCATTGTAAGTCTGGTTTTGAGAAATGTGTACACATATCCTTTACCCATTTTAATTAGATTATTTATTTTTGGCTATTGAATTATTGGAGTTCCTTGTATATTCTGGATATTAGTCCCTTCTTGGATGAATAGTTTGCAAATAGTTTCTCCCATTCAACAGGTTGTCTCTTTACTCTTTTGATTGTCTCCTTTGCTCTGCAAAAACTTTTAATTTAATATAGCCCCATGTGCCTATTTTTGTTTTTATTGCTTGTGCTTTTCAGGACTTAGCCATAAACTCTTTTTTGTTCGTTAGGTTTTTTTGTTTATTTATTTATTTATTTATGAGTTGGAGTTTCGCTCTTGTTGCCCAGGCTAGAGTGCAATGGCACGATCTCAGCTCACTGCACCCTCCACCTCCTGGGTTCAAGTGATTCTCCTGCCTCAGCCTCCCAAGTAGCTGGGATTACAGGTGCCCACAACCATGTCCAGCTAATTTTTTTATTTTTAGTAGAGACAGGGTTTCACCATGTTGGTCAGGCTGGTCTCAAACTCCTGACCTGCCTCAGCCTCCCAAAGTGCTGGGATTACAGGTGTGAGCCACCGTGCCCCACCCATAAAATCTTTAACTAGACCAATGTTCTAGAGCATTTCCCCTGTGTTTTCTTCTAGTATTGTTATGGTTTGGGGCTTTATTTTTAAGTACTTAATTCATTTTGAGTTGACTTGGGGATATGGTGAGAGAGAGGGGTCTAGTTTCAGTCTTCTGCATATGGATATCCAGTTTTTCCAGCACCATGTATTGAAGAGAGTGTCCTTTCCCCACTGTATGTTCTTGATGCCTTTGTCAAAAATCAGTTAATTGTAATACGTGGGTTTATTTCCGGGTTCTCTATTCTGTTCCATGGGTCTCTGTGTCTGTTTTTATATCACTACCATGCTGTTTTAGTTACTATAGCTTTGTAGTATATTTTGAAGTCAGGTAGCATGATGCCTCCAGCGTTGCTCTTTTTGCTGTGGATTCCTTTGGCTATTCAGGCTCTTGTGTGGTTCCATACAAATTTTAGGATTTTTTTTCTATTTCTGTGAAGACTATCGTTGGTATTTTGATAGGAATTGCATTGAATCTGTAAATTGCTTTGCATAGTTGATCATTTTAATATATTTATTTTTCTGATTCATGACCATGGAATGTCTTTCCATTTGTTTCTGTCCTTTTTAATTTCTTTCATCAGTGTTTTGTAGTTTTTCTTGTAGAGGTCTTTCAATTTCTTGGTTAAATTTATTCCTATCTATTTTATTTTATTTTGTTTTGTTTTTTTGTAGCTATTATAAATGGAATTATATTCCTGATTTCTTTCTTGGCTAGATTATTATTGGTGTATGGAAATGTCACTGATTTTGTATGTTCATTTTGTATTCTGCACCTTTACTTAATTTGTTTATCAGTTCTAAGAATATTCTGGTGGAGTCTTTAGGTTTTTCTGTATGTAAGATTGTCATCTGAAAGGAGGGGCAGTTTGGCTTTTTCATTTTCTATTTAGATGCCTTGTATTTCTTTCTCTTCCCTGATTGATCTGGCTAGGACTTCCATTACTATGTTGATTAGGAGTGGTGAAAGTGGACTTTGTTGTCTTGGTCCCATTCTTAGAGGAAAGTCTTTCAACTTTTCCTCATTCAATATGTTAGCTGTGAATTTGTCACATATGATCTTTATTATGTTGAGGAATGCCTCTTCTATGCCTAATTTGTTGAGAGTTTTTGTCAGGAGGGGATGTTGGCTTTCATCTAATGCTTTTTTATGCATCTATTAAGATAATCATATGATTTTTCTTGTTCATTCTACTAAAGTGATGTATCATGTTAATTGATTTGCATATATTGATCCATCCTTGCATCCCTGAGATAAATCCCACTTGATCATGTTATATTATATATTTGTTGTGTTATTGGATTTTTGTTTGCTAGTATTTTGTTAAAAATTTTTGTGTCTATATTTGTCAGAGGTGTTGGTCTGTAGTGTTCTTTTTTTTGTTGTTCACTTGTCTGGTTTTGTATCAGAGTACTGCTGGCCTCGTAGAATAAGTTAAGAAGAATTCTCTCTTCTTTAATTTTTTGGAATAATTTGAGATGAATTGATGCTAATTCTTCTTTATAAAGTTGATAAAATTGAACAGTAAAGCCATGCAGCCCTGGGCTTTTCTTTAATGTTTGATGGTAATCTTTTTATTACATATTCAATCTGTTCCTCATTATTGGTCTGTTCAGATTTTCTATTTCTTTCTGGTTCAGTCTATTTCTATTTCTTATAGGTTGTATGTGTCCAAGAATGTATCTATTTCCTCTAGGTTTTCCAGTTAGTTAGCATATAGTTGCTCATGATAGTCTCCAATGATCTCCTGTATTTCTGTGGTGTCAGTTGTAACATATTTTTCGTTTCTGATTTTGTTAACTTGGATCTTCTCTCTTTTTTTCTTGGTTAGTCTAGCTAGCAGTTTATCAATTTTGGTTATTTTTTCAAAAAAAAAATCCCTTTCATTTTGATGATCCTTTGTATATTTTTTCTATATTTCATTTAGTTGTACTCTGATCTTTATTATTTCTTTCCTTCTACTAATTTTGTTTGGTTTGTTCTTGCTTTTCTAGTTCCTTGAGGTACATTATTAGGTTGCTTATTTGAAATCTTTATACTTTTTGGTGTTTATTGCTATAAACCTCCCCTTAGCCCTGCTTTTGTTATATTCCATAGGTTTTGGTATATTGTGTTTTCATTTTTCTTTGCTTTAAGATTTTTTTTTATTTCTTTCTTAATTTCTTCATTAGCCCAATAGTCATTCAGAAGCGTATTGTTTCATTTCCATCAATTTGTAGTTTCCAAAGTGCTTCTTGTTACTGATTTCTAGTTTTTTCCATCAGGATCTGAGAAAATACTTGATATGATTTCAAGTTTTTAAAATTTGTTGAGACTTGTTTTGTGTCCTAACATAAATGGTCTATCCTTGGGAATGTTCCATATGATTATTAGAAGAATGTGTATTCTGCAACTATTGGATAAAATGTTGTGTAAATGTCTCCTAGGTACATTTTGTTTACAGCGCAGTTTATGTCCATTTTTTTTAGTTGATTCTGTGTCTCGATAATCTGTACAATGCTGAGAATGGAGTGTTGAAGTCCTCAACTATTATTGCATTGGAGTCTGTCTCTTTCTTTAGATCTAATAATATTTGCTTTATATATCTGTGTGCTCTAGTATTGGATGCATATATATTTGAAATTGTTATATCCTTTTGCTGAATTGATCCCTTTATCATTATGTAATGACCTTCTTTGTCTCGTTTTACTGTTTTGACTTAAAGTTTCCTTTATCTGATATAAATTTAGATACTCCTGCTTGTTTTTGTTTTCCCATTGTATAAAATCTTTTTCCATCTCTTCACTTTCAATCTATCTGTGTGTTTACAGGTCAAGTGAGTTTTTTTGTAAGCAGCATATAGTTAGATCATGTTATGTTTATATATTCAGACAGTCCATATCTTTTAAGTGGATAATCTGATTTATTTACATTTATAGTTATTATTTATAGGTGAGGACTTATTCCTGTCATTTAAAAAATTGTTTTCTGGTTGCTTTGTATATCTGTCATTCCTTTCTTTCCCTCTTATTGTTTATCATTATAGTTTGGTGATTTTCTGTAATGGTAATATTTCAGTCCTTTCTCTTTCTCGTTTATGTGTCTGCCCTACCAGTGACTTTTATACTTTCTTGTTTTCATGATGGTAAATATTATTGTTTCACTTTCAGATGTAGGACTACCTTAAACATTTCCTGTAGAGCTGGTGTAGTAGGGATGATTCCCTCGGTTTTTGCTTATCTTGGAAAGACTTTTTTTCTCCTTCATTTTTGAAGAAAGGTTTCTTGGTTAGTCTAGCAGTTTATCTTTGGTGGCAGGGTTTGTTTTTTCTTTTAGCACTTTGAATATATCATCCCTTTCTCTCCTGACCTGCAGGGTTTCCCCTGAGAAATCCACATTAGTCTGATGGAGTTTCCCTTATATGTGACTTGATGTTTTCCTCTTGCTGTTTTTAGATTTCTGTCTTGTCTTTGACTTTTGACAATTTCAGTACAGCATGTCTTGGAAAAGACCTTGTTGGATTCTGTCTATTTGATCTTTGAGCTTCCTGTATCTGGCTTTCTAAATCTCTTAAAAGAACTGGGAAGTTTTCAGCTATTATTAAATTAAATGAGTTTTTCTGTCTTTACCCATCACTTTACCTTCTGGAAAACCCCAAATTTGAATATTTCATTGCTTTAAGGTGTCCCCTATATCGTGTATGCTTTGTTCATTCATTTTTATCTTTTTTCTTTTTTGGCGGGTATGTCTGAATTATTTCAAAAACCTGTCCTTAGTTCTTCTCCTTGATCTAGTCTGTTGTCAAAGCTCTCAGTTGTATTTTTTATTTCATTCATTGAATTCCTCAGTTCTGGGATGGATCTGTTTGGTTCTTTTTTTTTTTTTTTTTTTTTGAAATGGAGTCTCGCTATGTCACCCAGGCTGGAGTGCAGTGGCATGATCTCGACTCACTGCAAGCTCCGCCTCCCGGGTTCACACCATTCTCCTGCCTCAGTCTCCCAAGTAGCTGGGACTACAGGTACCCGCCACCATGCCTGGCTAATTTTTTGTTTTTTTAGTAGAGACGGGGTTTCACCGTGTTAGCCAGGATGGTCTCCATCTCCTGACCTCATGATCCGCCCGCTTCGGCCTCCCAAAGTGCTGGGATTACAAGCGTGAGCCACTGCGCCTGGCCTGTTTGGTTCTTTTTTATGCTATCTATCTCTTTGTTGAATTTCTCACTCATATCCTGAATTGTTTTCCTGATTTCTTTGTATTGTTTGTCTGTGTTCTCTTATATCTCACTGAGCTTCTTTAATACCATTATTTTGAATTCTTTTTCAGACATTTCATCATTTTTTGTTTAATTAGAATCTGTTGCTGGAGAATTATATTCTTTTGGAGGTGTCATATTTCTTGCTTTTTCATGTTTCTTGTATACTTACATTGACATCTCCACATCTGGCGTAACAGTCATTTCCTCCAGTTTTTAGGATTGGCTTTGGTAGGGTAAGACTTTTTTCTGTAGATGTATCATCATGTTGGTTTGTTGGGCAGTTTAGCTTTTATTCTGGGTGCATGCAGTAGTGTAGTCTCTATGATTTCTTCAGCTGTAATTAGCATCAGTGGGTGTCTGTGATTTCCTCAGTGGCTTAGGCAGCATTGTTAGTGGAGCCTGTGGTGAGGCTTCGCTGGGGACAGGGACACCAGGCATCCTGATCCTCAGGCCCCAGTGGTGGTAGCAGCAGGCCAAGCATACCCGCCTTTGGTCCCCTGGTGGCCATAGACTGGCATCAATTTTAGCAGGTCCACGAGGGCCAATGCTTAGGCCTCCATGTGGCTTGCTCAGGTACCAGTAGTGGCAGTGGTAGACTGGGCAGATGGATGAGACCTTAGTCTCCCGTGCAGCATGTGTGGCATAAGCAATCGTAGCAGTGATGACAGGCCAACCCTCAGGCTCCCAGGCAGTCCACACTGCTGCTAGTGATGGTAGCAACAGACTGGACAAGCCAGGCCCTAAACCCTCAGGTGGCATATGTGGGTAAGTGCCAGCAGTGGTAGTGGTGGCAGACTGGGCAGGCCCAGCCTCAGGCCAGTAGTGGGTGGGGCAGGGCAATCCCCAGGCCCTCAGATGGCATACTTGAGCATTGGGGTTGCAGTGCCAGGCAGTGCAGGCATATACTCAGGACCCTCAATGGTGCACATGGGCACAGGCTGTGTTGGACCAAGTGAGGCAATCCCCAGGCCCTCAAACAATGTGTTTGAGTGCAGGCAGTCGGTGGTTTGGTTCTGTTGTTAGACCCCCTGATGGTGCATGTGCATGCCGGAAGCAGCAAGCAGAGTGGATGGATCCCCAAGCCTCCAGACAGTGCACTCAGTCACTGTGGGAGGTGCCACCAGGCAGGGAAGGCCTGTCCCCAGGCTCCTCTGTTGTACCTGTGGGTGCAGGCTGTGGTGAACAGGTCTGTCTTTGGGCCACTGGACAGCAGTTTTGATGCCAGTGGCTGATGACCTGAGTCTTTTGTCATGCTTCCTGATCATATGTATGTGTTCCCAGAGTGATAGACAGAGGGGGCCACTTCCCAAGCCCCTCAGGTTGTGTGCTGGGGCACTGAGAGGGGTGGCACTTAAAGGGACAGGCCTGTCCTCAGACTCCCATTGGTGTACACAGATACAGACTCTGGTAGGCAGGGAAGGACTATTCCCAGGCCTCTGGATAAAATACTTGAGAGGTGGTAGGCAAAGTGAGTCTGTCCTCATGCCCCCAAATAGAATCCAGATGGGCCAGTTCCCAGGTCCACTGAAGGTGCTGCAAGTACATGGCAGCCCTGTTATGGGGGCTGGGCATTGCTATCAGTGGCAGTGGCCCCAGGCGGGTGGCTCTCAGGCTCTGGGGAGTGTATGCTTTGGCTTCCTTTGCCCCAGAAACAGCCTTCCCTAGTGTGCTGCCCTGCCTGTTCTTTGGAGTATAGGACACTGTGTGGGCTAGAGTGCTGGGGACCCAGCCGCACCATTGGGGCCCCCGTGGTGGACGTGGGGCGCTGTCAGTTGGGCTCCAGGTTGTATAGAGATGCATACCATCTAATGGTAATTGGCTTCTCAAAGTGGCACTGTGCTTCAGCTTCTTGGGTCCTGGGAATGGGTGTGGGACCTGGAACAAACTCCCTCTCTGGAACAAGGCTGTTGTGTGAACTCCAGGCAGGTCCCTATACTTGTCTCAGAATTCACAAGGGTTGTGGGGATCTTACATGGCTAGGATTGCAAGTCTGTGGTGGAAACGTGGACCACTGGGGATCTCTCAGTTACCCTTTCCCCGCACTGGAGAACCTCTTCTGGCTCCCAGCTGGTCCCAGCCAGGCCAGCTGCTTCACTTCCTTTTGCTTCCCTGCTCCAGATGTTCCCTGTCACTTCCCTGCTAAATTTCAGTGTTCTCTCTTAGAGGCTTTATTCAACATGTAATTACTCACTGTCCTTCTTTGTGGAGGAGAGTTCTGGGTCAGCCATCTTGAAGCCCTGATCTTTATTTTTTAGTTCTTTTTGTCTGTTTTTGTACTGTATATGTCTCTGCTTTATGTAGCTTTAAAATATTTTAATATTAGGTGGGTCCAGTTTCTTCACCTTGGTTTACCCTTTCCAAATTTTCTGTTCTCTTGCCCCATATGCATTATTTTAGAGTCAAGTTAGGGAATTTATATTTCCTAGAAAATCATCCTTATCTCCTGTATGTTTTCTCTTTCTTTTTTTATTAAACTTGCCAATGGTTTATGGGGTTTTTTGTTTGTTTGTTTGGTCTCTCTAAAGATTGATTGAATTTGGGAATTAACAATAAAGTTGCATATTAATTAGGAGAGAACCTGAATCTTGAGAAGTTGCCATTATGAACATGTTGCTTCTGCATTTACTCAAACATCTTTTGTCATTCAGTAAAGTTTTAGAGACTCCCCCGCTTCCTCCATATAGGAAGGAATTTATGTCTTAAAGTTATTGCTTAAATTTTTATTTTGGTTGCTATTATTAATGTGTTTGCTTTCCCATTATAGTAGGATATGGGCAAAACATATTGTTTCTATGTTTATATTATAATTGACCATGTTACTAAATTCTGTTATTGATTTCCACATTTTTCAGTGATTCCTTTGGATTTTTATTGACAATCACAGGAGATTGGCATATCATTTTGTCTGTTCCTTTTCAGTATTTACATCTCATTTCCATTTTTGTTTTATTATACATATTAGAATGTCTAAAACAATATTTTAATGCAGTAGGGCTCTTGAGCTTTCTTGTCTTGTTCCTGCTTTGAATGGAAATGCCCAAAAATATATTTTCAGGGATCATTTCTATAGTTTGTTGCCTTTCATGTTTTGCCACCAAATATGAAGTTGGCCATTTGGCTGAGATAGGTATTCTTTATCAGATTAACAAAATATTGTTGATTTCTAATACACTGTATTTTGTCGTCTTTTTTGACATGTTAGTGTGATGAATTATATCAGGGAGACATCCTCACTTTCCTGGAATGAATACCATTTAATCATGGGGTATTAACATTTGAATATTTGCCTGAAATCTATTTGCCAAAATCTTATTAAGTGTTTTTACTTCCATAGTCATAAGTTTTATTAATCTATAGTTTATGTTTTTCTGAAGTTTGGATTATATGGGATTCGTAAAATGAGTTTAGAAAGTTTCCATCCTTTTATTCTGCAGAAAATTTAGGAACATAGAGTTATCTTATATCTATTCCTTATAAATTTTAACAAACTAATTCTTGGATATTGGTCTCTTTGAGTTTTTACTTTTTGAGTCAATTTAGGAAATTTATATTTCCAATAAAATCATCCATTTCCCTTTCTAATTATCATTGCTTATATTATCTTTATTGTTGTATTTATTGTTAATTAATGCTATTTCGAAGTATATTTTTTAGATTGCCTTGAGGCTTGTCAGCTTTATTAGTATCCTAAAGATTTATGATGTATTTGCATCTTTTCATATTTATATTTACAAATAAAATCTTCTGCCAAATGGCAATCATTTACTAATCTATTCATGTTATGTATTTAATTTTTAATAATTATTCCCAAAATGGAGTAGAACTGGACTGCCACTACTCATTTAGAGTTTATGTGCTTTTCAAAGGGCTTGACTTTTCCCAGGTAATAAACAGCTAACCTACCAACAAGTGGCACAATGTAACGTACAGGTTATAGTAATGGACAAATTGATTGACAGCCAAATCTTGATTATCAATGAAACAGATGTAAGGATCCCTGGATAATTTACAAATAAGAATAATAGAGTACTTTAACCATTTGTTTTCTTATCTTCTCAACTATTATAACTATGCACAGCGGTGCAAAAATCATACTAAATATGAATAGTTTTCATTGTCTTCTTTATTCTCTGATACATCTGCAAATGCATCAGGGAAGAAAAAAGGCCGAAGAAAGAAGTGGCCTGAACAACTCAAACTGTACAATCATTTTCTACATGTGATTGCCCCAATAGGTCTGTTATTCTAAATTGCTGGCTGGCTAGACATGAAGCAACTGTCTGCTTATGTCATTCTTCTGGACAGTGCAAAACAGCAGTCCCCAAAGCAGGGCATGCAAGGCAACCAGCTCTCAAACAAAAAGATAATATTAGAAGTCCCATTCCTGCTTATTTTTACCTTATTCTTTTTCAATACCTTAGTGTGTGTGTATATCTTAGTATAGTCATGCATCTAAATAATTTGTAAGTAAATAACCATGTATATTGATTATGTATACTAGAAAATGTTTTACTGAAAGAGATATAAATTAAAAACCCTTGGAGAGCTCTGGGCCAGAAGTGGAGAATCATGAATTTGAAAGCTGCTTTAGCCGCTTATCCATCATGTGAATTTGGTCGACTCTTTTATAATCTGTAAAATGGGAGTAAGAACACCTGTCCTTCCTTCCTCACAGTGTTGTATTGAGAACAAAATAAAGCGACTGTAATTGTTTGTAAATTCTCTAAAGGCTGTGCAGATTATGATTTTTTTTAACTTTTAAAATCTTTTCCTCAAACGTATTCAGTACCCACATTTAATCTTTATGGAAGACCATATTCAAAGTAGTGGGAAGACATTTTACTTTTAGGATCAAAGGAGAAAAATGTTTAAAGTTTAACAATTCTCTAATTCTAAAAGAGATATGTTTCTTTCCAACCTCTCAGAAAGTTTTGATGGCCAGATATTTTAAACAAAACAAACTTGGGAATTAAAAAAGGAAAGCAATTAAAAGTAAGTCTGAGATTTATCTGTAACTTCAGGAGAAAAGAATTTTTACAAAAGGAATAGGAAAAGATAAGGTCTTAAAAACAAGGAACTAAACATTAAGACTTAAGTTTTGTAACCTTAGGAGCCAGGATTTTGATGCCAACAGTTAATTATCCCAGAAATTTCGTAAGTATTTTGTTGACCTGCATACTTCCTTGAATCAAAATGTTGAGGTTAATAGCTAACCTACTGTTTGCTGCTGCTTCTAGCCCTATTACATTTTAGGAACCTAATGGCATCTAAGGATTCCACCATGTAATAACAGTGGGAATTTATTTTTCTTGGTGTTTGGAAACTCTCAGGAATTTTTTTTTCTTTTTTCTTATTTTTCTTTCTCGGTCAATTATAGGTTGAAGCTCCATTCATACCAAAGTTTAGAGGCTCTGGAGATACCAGCAACTTTGATGACTATGAAGAAGAAGATATCCGTGTCTCTATAACAGAAAAATGTGCAAAAGAATTTGGTGAATTTTAAAGAGGAACAAGATGACATCCGAGCTCACACTCAGTGTTTACGCTCTGTTGAGAGATAAGGTAGAGCTGAGACCGTCCTTGTTGAAGCAGTTACCTAGTTCCTTCATTCCAACGACTGAGTGAGGTCTTTATTGCCATCATCCCGTGTGTGCACTCTGCATCCACCTATGTAACAAGGCACCGCTAAGCAAGCATTGTCTGTGCCATAACACAGTACTAGACCACTTTCTTACTTATCTTTGGGTTGTCTTTCTCCTCTCCTACATCCATTTCTTCCTTTTCCAGTTTCATTGGTTTTCTCTAAACAGTGCTCCATTTTATTTTGTTGGTGTTTCAGATGGGCAGTGTTATGGCTACGTGGTACTTGAAGGGAAGGATAAGTGTTGCTTTTAGTAGTTCTTGCCAATATTGTTGTTGGTCAATGGCTTGAAGATAAACTTTCTAATAATTATTTTTACTTTGAGTAGCTCAGACTCAGTTTTGCCAAAACTCTTGGTAATTTTTGAAGATAGACTGTCTTATCACCAAGGAAATTTATACAAATTAAAGCTAACTTTCTTGGAATTCACTATTCCGGCAGTAAATTTTGGTAGACTAATACAGTACAGCTAGACCCAGAAATTTGGATGGCTGTAGATCAGAGGTTCTAGTTCCCTTTCCCTCCTTCTATATCCTCCTCCCCTTGAGTAATGAAGTGACCAGCCTGTGTAGTGTGACAAATGTGTCACTTTCAGCAGGAAAAACTAATGATATGGATCATCACCCAGATTCTCTCACTTGGTACCAGCATTTCTGTAGGTATTAGAGAAGAGTTCTAAGTTTTCTAAACCTTAACTGTTCCTTAAGGATTTTAGCCAGTATTTTAATAGAACATGGTTAATGAAAGTGACAAATTTTACAGTTTCTCTAATAGTCCTCATCATAAGCTTTTTAAATGAAAATAAGCAAACTAAAAAGAACATTGGTTTGGATAAATACTTACACTTTGCAAAGTCAAAAAATGGCTTGGTTATTGAAAACATTATAGAGGTATTCATATTTAAATGAGGGTTTACGTTTGTTTTGTTCTGTAACCCTTAAAAAGAAGTTGTTTCCAGCTAATTATTCTGGTATACTATATTTGTGAGCTTAGGGTAGGGGCACTGCTGCAACTTCTGCTTTCATCCCATGCCTCATCAATGAGGAAAGGGAACAAAGTGTGTAAAACTGCCACAATTGTATTTTAATTTTGAGGTATGATATTTTCAGATATTTCATAATTTCCAACCTCTTTTCTGTCAGTAAACAGAATGTCTGATCGATCATGCAGATACAATTTTGGTATTTGAGAGGTTAGTTTTTTTTCTACACTTTTTTTTGCCAACTGACTTAACAACATTGCTGTCAGGTGGAAATTTCAAGCACTTTTGCACATTTAGTTCAGTGTTTGTTGAGAATCCATGGCTTAACCCAGTTGTTTTTCTGGTTTTTTTCTTTACTTTTAATTTTCCCCATCTGATTTTATCTCTGCGTTTCAGTGACCTACCTTAAAACAACACACAAGAAGGGTTAAACTGGGTTCATTTTAATGATCAATTTACATGCATATAAAATTTGTTGTTTTTAATCAAGCTGATCTTAATGTATATATCATTCCATTTGCTTTATTATCGGTGCAGGTAGGTCACTCACACCACTTCTTTTCATCTGTACCACACCCTTGTAAAACCTTTGAAGACATAAAAAAATCCTGTCTGAGATGTTCTTTCTACCAATCTATATGTCTTTCGGTTATCAAGTGTTTCTGCATGGTAATGTCACGTAAATGCTGATATTGATTTCACTGGTCCATCTATATTTAAAACGTGCAAGAAAAAAATTAAAATACTCTGCTCTAGCAAGTTTTATGTAACAAAGACATATCGTCATGTTAATAAATTTAAAACATCATTTGTATAAAATATTTTAATTTTCTTGTATTTCATTTAGACCCAAGAACATGCTGACCAATGTATTCTATATGTAAACTACAAATTCTATGGTAGCTTTGTTGTATATTATTGTAAAATTATTTTAATAAGTCATGGGGATGACAATTTGATTATTACAATTTAGTTTTCAGTAATCAAAAAGATTTCTATGAATTCTAAAAAAAATATTTTTTTCTATGAAATTACTAGTGCCCAGCTGTAGAATCTACCTTAGGTAGATGACCCCTAGACATACATTGGTTTTGAGGGCTATTCAGCCATTCCATTTTACTCTCTATTTAAAGGCCGTGAGCAAGCTTATCATGAGCGAATACGTCAAGGGAGTCAATTTCTGACCAATCAAGTACTCTAAATTAGAATATTTTTAAGGTATGTAGAATTCCCAGTTTCAGCCACAATTTAGCCAAGAACAAGATATAAACTTGAATAAGAAATAAGTAGCATAAATCAGTATTTAACCTCAAATTACATTATTTGAAACAGAAGATACTATGTTATGCTCAGTAAATAATTAAGAGATGGCATTGTATGAGAAGGAGCCCTAGACTGAAAGTCAAGACATCTGAATTTCAGGCTGGAAAACTATCAGTATGATCTCAGCCTCAGTTCTCTTGTCTGTAAAATAGAAGAACTGGATTAGGCAGTTTGTAAAATTCCTCCTAACTTTCACAGTTGATGACAAGATTGTCTTTTCATCTGAAATTTTGAAGGGTATGTTGCTTTGAAGTAAGTCTTAGTAAGGCAATATATTTTAGGGCATCTTTCTTCTTATCTCTGACAGTGTTCTTAAAATTATTTGAATATCATAAGAACTTGGTGTCTGTCCTAATTCCTTTCTCATTCACTGATGCTGAACACCCAGTTGAATCAAACTGTCAACCTACCAAAAAAGATACTGTGGCTTATGGGTATTGCTGTCTCATTCTTGGTATATTCTTGTGTTAACTGCCCATTGGCCTGAAAATACTCATTGTAAGCCTGAAAAAAAAAATTTCTTTCCCACTGTTTTTTCTGCTTGTTGTAAGAATCAAATGAAATAATGTATGTGAAAGCACCTTGTAAACTGTAACCTATCAATGTAAAATGTTAAGGTGTGTTGTTATTTCATTAATTACTTCTTTGTTTAGAATGGAATTTCCTATGCACTACTGTAGCTAGGAAATGCTGACAACAACTGTGTTTTTTAATTAATCAATAACTGCAAAATTAAAGTACCTTCAATGGATAAGACAATTGATTGAGTCTTGAATTCCACTTGGTGCCCTCATCTCCTGATTTATTTTCTGCTGATACAAGAGATGCTTATAGATTCCTAGTTTTTATGTGTTTGGGTTGGTTTCTGGGTGGTGGGAGCAGAGCAAATTGGGGAGGAATATATCCACCAGTCTACTCACACTGGATGTTTACTAAGAAACTGCTAGATTCATTTAATAGTTTCTCAAAAGTGTTTCTACTTCCTTCTCCTTTCTTATATTGGTTCAGATTATCCCTAACATAATGTTCTAAATATTCATATTTAAAGGATTTGATACTTCAAGAGTGCTCATCCTTCTATTGTAACAATGAACTATTAATTTCTAAATTTTTCTTCAGGAGTGTTTTTGAGCTTCACATTACCTCTTTTCATTTTAGACAGGTTAATTAGTGTGTATTTCCATAGTTGTCTTTTACTTCAAGAAATAATCATTTCTTTAGATAATTATTTTAATGGCTTGCCATTTTGTATGATTGTTCTTGCAAACATTTCTATTTATGCATTTTATAACATGGAGCTTACTATTTTTATGCCAGTGCTTGCTTCATTTTATCATTATCAGGGCTTAATATAAATGCAGTTTTCTCATTTCCTTGTAAAACTAATTACAGAAATCTAGGTATGTCTTTACTGAAGAACTCCCATCATTTGAAATCTATTTAGCTGTAAATTTTCTCTTGTGCACAAATACTGGATATGAAGTTAAGTACTTATTTTCATTTAAGCTTTTCTGAAGATTTTCCGTATGCTTATTTAACAGCCTTTATGCCTGGTGTAATGGCCTGGATTGTGAACTGTGAACAAAATTCGTATTGAAATTCTAACCACTAGTACCTCAGCATGTGATTGTTTTAGGAGGTAAGGCCTTTAAAGAGGTAATTAAAGTAAAATGAGGTCATATGGGTGGGACTTCATCCAAGATGATTGATGTCCTCATAAGAAGCACACAGACAAAGGGAGGACCACATAAAGACATAGGAAGAAGATGACCATCTATAGGACAAGGACAGAGGCCTCAGAAGCTGACTCTGCCAACATCTTGACTTGGGATTTCTAAATTCCAGAATTGTGAAAAATAAATTTCAGTTGTTTAAGCTGCCCAGTCTGTGATACTTCATCATGGCAGCCATAACAAACTGTTAATAATACACCCGCTGAGCTAAGTATTTTCCTGATGAAAGACTTGCATTGATTTCCCTTTGTATGCCTAACATGTGGGCAAAACTGAATTTACCACAGGCAAAAAAAAAAAAAAACCAAAAAAAAGTCAGTGTGGTCACAAACCTCTGCACCTGCTGTCTTATTTCTATTCTTCCTGGAATATAAGCAGGAAATAGGAAACAGTAGCCACTGAGATACTGAGAGTAAGGGAAAGCATCAGTAACTCAAACCACTACTAACTCCTGGTCAGACTTACCCATGGAAGGATAGCCTTCCTCTTGAAGCCGTGCTAATGTAACATAAAATTAAGCACACCAGATTCATTGAGTTTACAGTCTCTGCTCATCTTTTAGTGGTGATACTAACAAAGAAATGACCAAAAGGAAAGTGGGAGTGCAAATAAATTGTTAATGAGAATACCCCAGCTAGTTCTTCCTCTCCTGATTATTCAGGGGTTAGTAATGCTCACAGCAAATGACGACCTTAATGTATTAGTTTTCTACTGCTGCTCTAAGAAGTCTCCACAAACTTAGTAGCTTAAAACAACATAAATTTCTTTTCTTACAGTTCAGGAGGTCTAACAACCAAAATGAGCCACACTGGGTTAAAATCAGGGTGTTGGTAAGCATGCATTTCTTTCTGGAGGCTCCAGGGAAGAAGCCATTTCCACGTCTCTTCCACCTTTTAGAGGCCACCTGCTTTCCTTGACTCGTGATGCCATTCCTCCATCTTCAAAGCCAGAAATATTGGGCCAAGTCCTTCTCATGCCTCATCACTATCACTTTCTCTTCTGCCTCCCTGTTTCACTTTAAAGACCCTTGTGATTATATTAGGCCCACCTCAGTAATCCAAGTTAATCTCCCTATTTTATTTATTTATTATTTTTTTAAATTTATTTTTATTTCAATAGGTTTTTGGAGAACAGGTGGTGTTTGGTAACACGAATAAGTTCTTCAGTGGTGATTTCTGAGATTTTGGTGCCCCCATCACCCAAGCAGTGTACACTGTACCCAGTGTGTAATCTTTTATCCCTCACCCCCTTCCCACCTTTTCCCCTGATTCCCCAAAATCTATTGTATCACTCTTATGCCTTTGTGTCCTCATTGCTTAGCTCCCAATTATGAATGAGAACATATGATGTTTGGTTTTCTATTCCTGAGTTACTTCACTTAGAATAATAGTCTCCAATCCCATCCAGGTTGCTGGGAATGCCATTAATTCATTCTTTTTTATGGCTGAGCAGTATTCCATGGTATATATAAAACACATTTTCTTTACTAATTCATTGGTGGGCCTTTGGACTGGTTCTATATTTTTGCGAATTGTGCTGCTATAAACGTGCATGTGCAAGCATCTTTTTCATATGACTTCTTTTCCTCTGGTAGATACCCAGGAATGGGATTGCTGGATCAAATGGTAGATCTACTTTCAGTTCTTTAAGGAATCGCCACACTGTTTTTCATAGTGGTTGTACTAGTTTACATTCCCACTAAGAGTGTAAAAGTGTTCCCCTTTCACCACATCCACGCTAATGTCTGTTTTCGTTTTTGGTTTTTTGTGTTTTTTTGATTATGACCATTCTTGCAGGAGTGAGGTGGTATTGCATTGTGGTTTTCATTTGATTTCCCTGATAATTAATGATGTTGAGAATTTTTCCATATGCTTGTTGGCCATTTGTACATATTCTTTTGAGAATTGTCTATTCTTGCCCTTAGTCTACTTTTTGGTGGGATTTTGTTTTGTTTTGTTTTGTTTTGTCTTGAGACAGAGTCTCGCTCACTCACAAGCATGCCTGGCTAATTTTTGGTAATTTTAGTAGAGGCGGGGTTTCACCATATTGGCCAAGCTGGTCTTGAACTCCTGACCTCAAGTGATCCACCCGCCTCAGCCTCCCAGTGCTGGGATTACAGGTGTGAGCCACCATGCCTGGCTGGGATTGTTTGTTTTTCACCTGCTGATTTGAGTTCTTTGTAGATTCTGGATATTAGTCCTTTGTCGGATGTATAGATTGTGAAGATTTTCTCCCACTCTGTGGGGTTGCCTGTTAACTCTGCTGATTGTTTCCTTTGCTGTGCAGAAGCTTTTTAGTTTAATTAAGTCCCATCTAATTATCTTCATTTTTGTTACATTTACCTTTGGGTTCTTGGTCATGAAGTCTTTGCCTAAGCCAATGTCTGGAAGAGTTTTACCGATGTAATCTTCTGGAGTCTTTATAGTTTCAAGTCTCAGATTTAAGTCTTTATTCCATCTTGAGTTGATTGTTGTATAAGGTGAGAGATGAGGATCCAGTTTCATTCTTCTACACGTGGCTTGCCAATTATCCCAGCACCATTTGTTAAATAGGGTGTCCTTTCTTTCACTTTGTTTTTCTTTGCTTTGTCGAAGATCAGTTGGGTACAAATGCTTGGTTTTATCTCTGGGTTCTCTGTTCTCTTCCATTGGTCTATGTGCTTATTTTTATACCATTACCATGTTGGTACTGGTTTTATAAACTTCTTAATAATAATATGACTGGTACTTATTTTTTTATCTGAAGCATATTTGTTTGGCTCTCTATTCATCATTACCTCTGTAACAAAGCTATTCTATTAATACATTTTCTCAGTTGAAATACCAAGAATGGTTTTTATTTTCCTGACTGGACAACGAATTGTTATTTCCATTTTTACCACTCCCTTCTACATTGTACTGAATAATCCTAGGCATCACTCTATGAGAAGGAACAACAATGGTAAAATGAAGACCATTCCAAATAAAAGAGAACATTTTCTACCAATAGATTCTCATTAAGGAATTCCAAAATTCTACTTTAGGAAAACGGAAAATGGTCCCGCAAAGAAGAAACAGCCTCAGGGAAATCTGAAGGAAAGAAATAAAAAGAGAGAAAACCCCCAAATAAACATTATTAGGAATAAGAAGTTAGCTACAGAATAGCTTGTAAAACTTAGAAGAGAATTCTGGTCAGGTTAAAACTTTAAAGACACAAACCCATCCTTTCCTCCCTCCACTGTCCTTCCCCAAACACGCTAATACAATAACAGAGCATGTTTTAAAATGTCTTTAATGACATACATTGCACTCAGAACAAGATAAACGTCTCCAGACACCAGACACAGAATGAAAATGGTGTTAAGTGGTGGCTGAAGTCACAGACACTAATACACAGAAAAGGCTTTTATTATAGTGAGATAATCATAGCAAATGCAAAAGAAAAAGAGATTAAAGAAAATTCAGAGATGGTAATGGATATTGAGAACAAAGATGATCTACAGTTAGTATAAGAAGCTAATAAATAAAATAGAAAAATTATTCCAATATACAGAAAGTTTATCTCCAAAATGAGGGAAGAACTAAACTTACATGCTGAAAGAACACCTGTTTTTCAGGAGAAATTGAAATACAGCTTTCAACACCAAGCCATGTTCTGGTGAAGGTTTTGAATTTTAACAATTAAAATATTATGCATAAAAATCAAGCAACCCCCAAGGCTGGGGGTGGGGTGGGGAGGGAACCAGGCTGGCCTCAGAAGTCTCCACAATAATATTCCATGCCAAAAGATGATTACATAATGGCTATAAAGTTCTAGGGAAAAGAAAGTATGAGCCAAGTGTATTATACCCAGCCAAGTTGCATTTAATTTACAGGCGCAAAGCAGGCACCTTTAAATATCAAAAAGAAAAATAATAGAAAACCAAATGAAGAACCTAGTAATATAGAAGTAGTGATGTAAAGCTCGTGGTAAACACTGAATCTGTCTTAATGTAGTTCTAATTATAAGCAAATATGATGATTACAATCATAGAACTGAATGTTTTAAACCTTGGCAAACTTAGAATAATATAACTAACAAAGTTGGAAGGTAGAGAAAGAAAAAAGTGAGAGAAGATAGGAAACTTCTAACTTCCATACATTTTATAGCAGGATGTCAATTAATGGAATCTAAAATTAGTACATGAAGTTGGTTAAACAAGATAATGATTCTAACCTCTCAATTTTTTCTTTATGGTTTTGTAAATTTTTTATGAGAAAGGAACATATATAAGCAGTTTTCATTTTCCCTTCAATTTCTTTTTCTTGTGTGAAATGTAATTACATTTATTTTCGTTTCAGTTTCTTCTAGTGAATTAGATTTTGTAATATAGACAAAATTAAACTGAATACTTCATATTAAAAAGTGTAGGTCAGGCGCCAGTGGCTCACGCCCGTAATCCTAGCACTTTGGGAGGCTGAGGCGGGTGGATCACAAGGCCAAGAAATCGAGACCATCCTAGTCAACACTGTGAAACCCGTCTCTACTAAAAATACAAAAATTAGCTGGGCATGGTGGTGTGCACCTGTAGTCCCAGCTACTCAGGAGGCTGAGGCAGGAGAATCACTTGAACCTGGGAGGCGGAGGTTGCAGTGAGCTGAGATCACACCACTGCACTCCAGCTGGGGTGACAGTGTGAGACTCTGTCTCAAAAAAAAAAAAAAGTATAATACAATTTTATAAAATTAGTGCTATCTAGTTATGTACCTCTCTATCTCTCTACCCTTCTGTCTCAATATGTGCACAGAGAATAGTGTAATAATGTTATCAATGGTATGAGATTTGAGGTTATTTCCTAATTTTTCCCTTATACTTTGTTGAATTGTTTGCATTCTTTGTAATGATAAAGTAATTAATCAAAGATAAAAATAAACATGCCCAATACAGTGCATTGATTTCTTTATTCATTTTTTTAAAATCATCAATCTTGCAAGAGTCCTACTCTTAACAATTAAGCCATTTTCACCAGAGTTCAGTCTTAAGAAACCTTGATTCTTTAATTTGTTTGTTGTTGTTGTTTTTGAGACAGAGTCTTGCTCTGTCACCCAGGCTGGAGTGCAGTGGTACAATCTCAGCTCGCTGCAACGTCGTCCTCCTGGGATCAAGTGATTCTCCTGCCTCAGCCTCCCAAGTAGCTGGGATTACAGGCACATGCCACCATGCCTGGTTAATTTTTTTTGTATTTTTAATAGAGATGGGGTTTCACCATGTTGGCCAGGCTGATTTCAAACTCCTGACCTCAGGTGATCCATCCTCCTCGGCCTCCCTAAATGCTAAGATTGCAAGCGTGAGCCACCACACCCAGCGTGATCCTTTAATTTCAAGATGGAAAATGTGATACTATATCATCAATACGCTTTTGTGCAAGCCACCAGATGTCACTAAAATGGCTTCTCTAGCATTATTATTGCCATGAAGAAAGCTTTCCTCTTACTCTTCATATCTCAAACTCATGAGAACCCTTTCTTTTAACAGCCAGACCACTGTCATGTGAGGGGGAAAAAAACCCTCTTATCTTCACTGCCAATTTCTTCACCGCAATATGCTAAAAACACATAATCAACACAACCAACTTGTTATTAAAGTTTTTACTATTTTTTAAATAGTGAGTCAAAGTCAGGAAGCACATGGCTGAGTTGGACTGTTTGCTGTCAATAAATCATGTGGTTAATTGAACATCCAAAAAAAAGCCTCTTTTATTCAAGTAGCAATGTCCTTCTTTGTCACTTACTTATCTGTTGATAACCTTATTCCTGTTTATACTGTGGTTCGGAAAATAATCACTAACCAAACAGAAGTTTTCTTCCATGTGATAAAGAAAAAGCTGCTGAGTGTTTTTCCTTCATGTATCACCAACTCCTAAAATCCAATTCAGAATCTACTCATCAGCCATCTCACCCAGGTTTAAGGTAAAAATACATTGCTCTAGATCATATGCCACTGATAAGTTTTTTCTAATTTTGCTTTCCCTCCGTAGATATCACTTGTCAGTTATTTGAGACTGGTTTTGCAGATTTCCTAATAATAGTGTGTCTAGTACTAATTTTTGCTAAGGAGATCGACTTTGAATCTTGCATTTGTACTTCCGGAATTGATAGTGATCAACACCCTCTCCCTAGCAAGTGGCAGACCACACAATGAAAAGTCATTTTTGCAAAAACAGAACAGCAGCTGACTCTCATAACCAGGAAGGCTGAGGGTGGACTTCTGTCCAATAAGATCTAAAAGATCAGAAGATAATAATCAGAACTCTGCCTTTCTCTTTCCACCTCTGGGCCATGCTTTCCTCAGAATTGACTTCATCTTCAATAAGCACTCTCCATGGGGCAGAAAATGAAACCACCAGCCAGCCACTCCAGACTCACACTTTCGAAAGAGTTTTGGTCCCAGTTAAAGGAGAAGGCAAGTCTCCTGCACAGTATCAAGCCCCAAAAGGGACTCTGATTGTCCAGCCTGGGTCGGAGCCTGCTTCTGTGGCTGGAGAAGGAGAAATACATGATTGACAGCCTCATCAGAATTATGTGCACTGGGAGAGGGGTAGTCCTGCAAAGAAAGATGTGCTGGTCAGACAAGAAAATAGCCGATGTTCACTAAAATCTCTTCTTCATCTTTAAAAATAAAACCCAACAATTTTGTATAGAAAATAATTACTTTAAGATAAAATAATTATTTCCTGTTGTTTTGGGAAAACTTTATGGGTTGATAAGAGTGATAGATGTAACATTTCACTGATACCATACCACTTGTTAGAAAATTATCCTAATAAATAACATCATGGATAAGAAGCAAATGATTGCCCAGTCCTACAAAATCTTGCTCTCAAAGATTTGTGGTTTTTTCCTCCTCCTCCCACTTTTATTTTTCTGCCACTTGTGAGAAATCATGAAACACAATTTGTTTCTCCTAATACATAAATGCAAAATTAATATTCTCAATAGAATCAGCTTCACAATTTAGGATTTTAAAATTACTATGAGTTAAAGTATTAATTTTGTTATATTCATCACCACTTTTATCTTTTAATAAAAATTTTGAAGACTTTTTAACAATAAGACATTTAACAATAACATGTAATTAATGTGAAATGTTATTCAAAACAAACTATACTTTGTTAAGTGAATGTTGTTTTAGGGAAAAATGACTAAACACTTGTGGGACATTATGGCAGTTCTAAACTTGTTTGCAGATTCTTTGACATACCTCCTATTGAGAAGTGGGGACATTCCTCCTATTTTCCCTCCCTTTGAATGTGTGCTTACCTTGTTGACTTACTTCTAACCCATATAGTGCAGGAGAAGCAATAGTGTGTGACTTCTAAAGCTGTGTCATAAAAGAACAATACAGCTTCAACCTTGTTTACTGAGATACTCTAATTCGGAGATCTGAGTCACCATATAAGAAGTTCAACTATCGTGCTTACGTCAGCAGCACATATACTAAAACTGGAAGAAGTTCAACTATCCTGAAGTACAATGCTGTGAGAAAGCCCAGGCCAAACACAAAAGCTGTACATAGTATTCACAGCAGTATCTTCATGTGAAATGTGAACCAATAGCCAGCATATGTAAAGATTCCTCCAGATGATACCAGCCCCATCCATTGAGTCACCCCCAATGGTCAGTGATCCCAGCTGAGGCCTCAGGCATCCTGGGGCAGAGATAAGCCATTTCTGTTGTTACATGTTTAAATGTGTGATCCATTACATTTCTAAACATCAAAAACTGATTGTTTTAAGAGGCCAAATTTTGGAGTAATTTGCTAGGCAGCAATAGATAAATGGAACAGATATGCCCAACTGTTAAGCACGTAATGGGTAAAATGACAGTAAAATTCTGTTGTGTACACATCAGCTGGGCAAAAACTGAACAGCCTAATGATATAACTATAGCAAAGATGTGGAGCAATCAAAAAAAGCTCTCATACGCTGCATTGGAAATGTAAACTGGGCAACCATTTTAAAAGGAAAACTTGGCAAAATCTAGTATTAATAACATTGCCTAAGCACATGACCACAGGTTTCACTCATAGGAATATAGCCTAGGAAAACTCATTTGTCTACTAGGAGATACGTATTTAAAATGTTCTTTGCAAAATTATTTGTAGTAGCAAAAAATTGGAAGCAATCTAAGTAGCCATGAAAATGAAAATGAATAAATAACTAGAGGTAAATTTACATGATTGAATTCTATACAGGTTAGAAAACAAATGAATTAGACCTACAAATATCAACATGGATAAACCTCAGAAGTATAATGCTGAGTGGAAAAAAGATAATTGCAGAAAATTTTCTAAATATTACAGTTTGCATAAAGTTTAATTTCTTATAAAATAAGACTATTATTACTATAATATTTAAGGATAAACATATATGTAGCAGCATAGTGGTTAATTAATTGCAAAGATTATGAAGCCAAACTAACTGGGTTCAAATTGTACACAAACACCAACTGTGTGTCTGTGGAAGAGCTACTTAATCTCTATGGACTCTTCTCACCAGGAAAATGGACCAGCCTGACCAACATGGTGAAACTCCATCTCTACTAAAACTACAAAAATTAGCTGGGGCGGACGCCTGTAATCCCAGCTACTCAGGAGGCTGAGACAGGATAATCAGTTGAACCTGGGAGGCGGAGGTTGCAGTAAGCTGAGATCGTGCCATTGCACTCCAGCCTGGGAGATGAGAGTGAACTCCATCTCAAAAAAAAAAAAAAAAAGGAATAATAATAATACCTATCTCATAGAAGATACGAGAATTTAGCATTTTTAAAGCCCTTACAAGAGTGCCTGGAACATTAAAGTGCTCCTTTGGCTAATATTGTAAATTGAAAAATTAAAAGAAGTGCATGGAAATGGTAAACACCCAATGCAGGGTAGTGGTTACCTATAGGGTGGAGAAAAGAAATGGAGATGAAACTCAGGAGCTGGGGGCACAAGAATTACCCTGTGTATTATTCTATCTTATTGTATTATTAGTGTTTCCTTTCTTAACCCAGATGACATTTATATGGATGTTAATTGTATTTGTGTATATTTTCTGTGTGTCTCAAATGTTTCATAATAATTAGTGAAAATAAGGGCTATGAGATTTCTGGGAAAATCTTAACCAAATGTACGTATTAAATCTAAAAATGACACTTCTGGACTGAGACAGTGTGGAAATGCTTCTACCAATAAATAAACACACAGAAATGCTGGGCAAAACAGAACAATAACTCAAATGCTCAGAAATTTTCAAAAGAAAATAAAGAAAATTCCCTGGTGCTGTAAGTGAAAAGGGTGCTCAAAGCCATGGTGCAAGCCAAAGCTGATCCTCTTGTGGTTCATGGAAAGAGTGGGCTAGCTAGAAGCTCTAGGAACTGGCCACTGGAGTTTTATTGCCCACTAGGGTCAAAAGATGTTGCATGAGGCACACACAAAAAGAGTAACGGTAATGAATACTTGTGCATTAAACTTGCAGTCTAAAAACTGAGTATCACTGAAAAGGGTACTAGAAATATCCAACCTGTATCCTCGGCCAATGGCAGGAAAGAAGTTTGTCATTTGGTGGTAAAGGTAGGGAAAAAAAAAAAGTTTGAGAAATCACATCTCCAAGTCTGGAACTTACACAAATATATGTATTTAATCGCAGAAATTTTTCTAAATATTATACAGTTTATATAAAGTTTAATTTCTTATAAAATAACACTATTATTACTATAATATTTAAGGATATGCATTAATGTATATCCATTTCTTTTCTCCACCTATAGGTAACCGTTACCCTGCATTTGGTGTTTATCATTTCCACGCACTTCTTTTAATCAAATGTACAATATGAGACTTCAAGCAGAGCAATTGATATAGACACCTGTCTGGCTAGTTAAACCCCTTTGTCAGATACAAATGCAAATTCTTACGATGGTCGTGCTTTCACAACCCAGTGAAAAATAAACCTAAAAACTGATGTTAAAAAAATTGCAAATCACATAAAGAAATCAACTCTCATAAAGGAAAGTTGGCAAAAATAACAAAACAGGAAATCAGCACTCCAACAATTTGAGGTAATAAAAAAAAAAAAGTAATTTATCTTACTAAATTTTTAAAGGATGGAAAGACTGGAAAAAGAACCAAATGGAAATGGAAATTCTAGAGACAAAACATATAACTATTGGGAGGTAAAACAGAGGACTTGCATAGCTACCTATACACACGAAGACAGATCTTGGAAACTGGAAAGAAATGAATAAACAACTCAAATGCAGCATAGAGAGATTAAAAATGTGTAAAATATAATAGTTTAAGAGACTTGTAGGATAAAATACTTTCTAGGCCTGCTGTTATGTTTTCACCTGAATTTCTTGTCCTCAAACTCCTGGTTCAAACCCACTATTTCTTGCATTCTACATCTTTCACATATTTATATTGGTTGTTTTCCTCCAATCTCCAAGAAACTGTGTGAAAAATTACCTCTCTCATTTTTTCACATTGTTTCACCTTCTATTCACTCACCTTTCCTTGATTCAGGTTCCTAATAAGATTTTATTTGCCATTTACATTTTTTCTACTAATGGTTGATGTTCTTTGTTCTAATTTGTGTTTGGGTCATCTTTTGCAAGAGCTATTTTATGTATACTGGAGATTAACTCTTTTAGTACATATTGCAACATTTTTTCCAGAATATTATTTGTTTTTAAAATTTGTTGGTGGAGCATTTTGCTTCATAAATTATAAATTTATGGTTTAAGGCAGGTCTAGTGGTGATGAATTCTTTTAGCTTTTATCTGCAAAAGCCTTTATTTTTCCCTCATTTCTGAAGAACAGTTTGTCAGGTAAAGAATTCTTGGTTGGCAGGGTTTTTACCTCAACATTTTGAATATATCATCTTATTCTCTCCTGGCCTGCAAGATTTCTGCTGAAGAATCCTATGACAGTTGTACTAGGGATCCCTTGTATGTAATATGTTTCTTTTCTCTTGCTGCATTCAGAATTCTTTCTTTGTCTTTGAATTTTGACAGTTTGATTATAACATGTCTTACTGAACTCTTCCTTGAGTTAAATTGATGATATATAAGAAGGATAATTCATTTTTTTCTCAACACTAGAAACATTTTGTTTTGTATTATAAGCAGAATAATGGTTCCTCAAATATGCCCATGTCCTAAATCCTTGAAATCTGTGAATACATTACTTTACATGGCAAAAAGGAATTTGCATATGTGATTAAAGTTAGGAATTTTATTTTATAATTTCAACTTTTATTTTGGATTAGGGAATATGTATGTAGGTTTTTCACATGGCTATATTGTGTAATGCTGAGGTTTAGGGATGTGAATGATCCCATCACTCAGGTAGTGAGCACAGTACCCAACAGGTAGTTTTTCATCCCTTGCTCTTCTCTTCCTTCTAGTAGTCCCCAGTGTCTGTTGTTCCCATATTTATGTCATGTTGACCCAGTGCTTAGCTCCCACTTATAAGTGTGAACATGCCATATTTGGTTTCCTTCTCCTGTCTTAATTCACTTAGGATAATAGCCTGATTATGAAATTTTAGATCGAGAGATTATCCTGGATTTTCCAGGTAGGCCCAATTGAATCCTATGAGTTCTTAATAACAGAGAACCTTTCCAGGCTATGGTCAGAGAGAGATATGATGCTGGAAGAGGATATAGAGAAGTTCGGTGTTTGTTGGTTTTCAAGAAGGAGGAAGGGGACCATAAAACAAAGAGTGCAGGTGGCCTTTAATAGCTTGAAAGGGCAAATAAACGAATTCCTCCCTAGAGCCTCCTAAAAGAACCAGTCCTATTGACACCTTGCTTTTAGCCCAATGAGACCCATAATGAGACCCATGGCAGATTTATGACTTTAAAAACTATAGTAGATCTGTGTTGTTTTAGGCCACTAAGTCTGTAGTAGATCTTATAGTAGCAGCTGTGTACTAGCTGAAGTCTGAGAGAAGCAGGAGTCATGATATTGACGTGTAGCCCTGCTGTGAAAAAATATTTGTACAAATTGCATAAATTTATTTTTGGTTCTCAACCTTTTAGACTCAACCTACATGTAATGTAAAATAAGACTAAAATATGGTTACAGAACATAAGATAAACATTAATGATCCAAATTACAGAAATTAGAAGGTGGAAGGGGTAGCAGATGGAAGAGTGCCTCTGTCTTACAAAATGAGAGCTCAGCGACATCACTGAACATTAATAGAACAAGAAAGAGATATTTAAGTAGGTATGAAGTTACATAAAGGTATCCACAAAAGATATAAACATATAGGTGTTAACTATTAAAAATAATTAGGATGAAGAAGGAGAGGGGGACATAGGGATACAAGATAATATCTAGAATTTAAAAATCAGCAAATAGCAGTATAAATGTAATTGAGTCACAAAGTTTATTTCACATTTCACTCAGGGCAGAGAAAATGTAGCTCCTTTACTTTATCCCTTATCAGTCTGGCTTTTCTCCCAAGCCCCCACCATCTGGCTAAGAGAGGAAATAATTAGTGTTTTTCATTTTCAAGCATAATCCAGTCTGATAAATCAAGCATTTCCTTAGAAAATAGTCTCTCAGAGAGCACCTCTTCCACTTGACTCTTCAACTGAGATGACATGCTTGCAGGTAGGGAGAGGGCAGGGTTTATCTGTGTATTCGCATTGCACTGGGAAAAGGGGGCCTTGCCTTGTGCTGGACTTTGGGAATGACTGGCCAGCATCTGCAGCTCTTTGGCATGAGGCCCATGTATGCCCTGCATTTTTCAGTCCCTTTGTTAAGCTCTTCCACATGCCAGGCACTATGCTGGGCACTGGTCTAAGTCATCACTCTTTCCCATAAGTTATCCCAGTCTGCTTCAGGTCCCTTGAGTTCCCCTTCCTCTCAGCTTACAGCATGTTTTGTCCACACTAGACATTTGGCTGACCCCTGCGGTGATTCTCAGGCACAATGGCTCTGAACACATGAATGTACTGTCATCTATTGTGAGATAGCAGTTGGTATTTGGTTACTAATAACCAAAACACCAAAGATCCTCATTGATTTATTGTGATTTAACATTAGAACAGATTTAAGTAATCACTTTAACGGCATTTTCCTAGTTACTTGCATTCTATTATAACACACTTTCCTGCATGGGCAAAAAAAAGAGTGATAGCTATGGCCCCACAAATACCCAGGGGAGCACGTCACACATGAGATCATCATCATTGTGTGCGTGATGGTAGATATGTGTGGAATTACTGACGTGCTTCTTTAAGACAGCTCCTGTATTATCACACTGCCTTTTCCTTACTGTCTGCATCACACCAGGTAGTGTGAACGTGGCAGGCAGGGGCTGGGTCTTAGGCCTCTTTGGATCAACCTGCAGTTTCTTCACATAATATATGTTGACTGATTGCCCAAATGTTGCCTAAGAATACTCTGAACCCATCCGCCCAATAAGATTATAAGTGAGTGGGTAATATAAGCTGTTGATTCTGGTACACAAACCCCAAAATTTGGTTTTTACAACTATATCAGCTGTGGCAAAAATGGAACAAGCATGGACTTTAAGATAGCATCTCCCTAGAACCATATCTTGGCCCTATCATTTACTGGTTGTGTAAAATTGAGCTAGTGACTTAGCCTCTCTGATCCCCATTCTCCTTATTTGTAAAATGGAGATGAAAAATGCTGATACAATTAAAATACATTTAGAAAGGAAAGTCATCTAAAACACGTCTTGGTTCATAGTAGGTATCCAATGGACGTCCATTCTTTTCTCTTTCCCTCAAGGAAGACAGGTAGATAATATGCTCAGGGACACAGGGAAAATAAAACTTCAAACATCAAAAAGGTGGCATCTAGTAACTATGTACATCCAGGAACTGGTTTTTCTTTTCTGCACCTGGCATCTGCGCTACAGTTAGAGACTGAGTGACTAGGGGAGCACCCTTGAGGCTGATCTTCAGCCCAGTTCTTCTAGTCAGTCTACAGGCTTTGCTGGCTGGGCTCCCTGTGAAGACAAGTGCCCCTTTGTGCCTGTTCCTTCCATTTTTAGACAGATGACTAATCCTTTCTCTGTCTGAGAGAGTAATGCTGTGTAAATTGTGGTCCTTGCCCGGATCTATGACTGTATTGCAGAATCCTGCAAGGTTCACAGGGTGCTGGCACTTCCTGAGATGGCATCACCATGGGATTAAAAGCCTGACCTGGAGTGGCCTTCCCCTGTGCACTCTAAACAGGAGGCTTCATACCTGGACAGGAACACCTGAGAACACTGAGGAAACATAGGGGAAAAAAGCAAAGCCAAATTCCATTCCTGTTAATCCTTTCATCCTTTCTGAAAAATCCCCTTATATGAAACATTAGCCAAGGGTTGTTATTTTGTCTGGGTTATGGGGAAAATCATGTTATTCTAGAAAGGAAATGAAGTGGCATTTCTTGGCAGCCAATTTTGAATTCTGCATCTGAAATCATTCAAAGCACTTCTGCAGCTGGTGGAAGATAGCAACTTGTTCAAAGAGAGGAACGAGAAACTCATCAAAGAATTACACCTCCTTGAGGGTAATTTTGATCATAAACAGGACAGATGCCATCTGTCTAGTATACTTCATTCATTCACTTGTTCATTCAGAAACATTACTAGGCATGTCCATTGTGAGGGCCTTGTGCTAAGTACTCATAATACAAAGATGGGAGACACAAAGATGGGAGACATGCATGTGAACAAAAAATTAAAGTCACATGAGATAAGTGCAATAAAAATACATAATCAAAACACAATGATAGCCTGAAGAAAGGGCTGTGGAAGTTGTGTCAAGGAAAGAGACGGGGAACAGTTCACAAAGTAAGACCTGGCCTTTGATTTAAGGATGAGTAGGTCTCCATGCGTATTGATGGGGAAGGGCATACCAGTCAGAGACAACAACAAGTGTTCTCTTATACACTTGAGTGGATAGGGAGCTGCAACTAATGTTCTGTAATACTGGAACACCAGATAGCAATGAGAAATAAGAAATTAGGTTGGAGGGTAATGCAGAGTCATATGATAAGAGGCGTGGAATGCCATACTAAGGACTTTGAACTTCATCCTACATGTTGTTGGAATCCACTGAAGGATGTTAAGTAGAGGAGAGGCATGATGTGATCTGAGCTGCCTTTTAGAGATTAGGCTGTGCTGTGAACTGAATTTCTCCCCAGAAATTCACATGTTGAAATTGAATCCCCAAAGTGATGGTATTTGGAGTTGGGTCCTTTGGGAGGTGATTAGGTCATGAGAGTAGAGCCCTCATAAATGGGATCATTGCCCTTATAATAAGGGGCCTGAGAGCTAACTGGCTTTCCTTCTGCCATGTGAGAATAGTCATGTCTTCAAGTCTGTAACCTGGGAGAGACCCCTCACCAGAATCTGACAGTGAGGACACTCTGATCTCAGACTTCCAGCCTCCAGAACTGTGAGAAATAAATGTCTTGTTTATAAGCCACCCAGTCTACAGTGTCTTATTATAGCAGCTGAAGCTGACTGGCTAAGGCAGGCTGGAATCAGAAAGAAGAATGGATCCTAACAGATGAATCAAAAGAGAGTTTTATAACCCAGTAAAGGGGTAATCAAGGCCCTAAGTAAAGTGCAAAGGAGGGAATGGATTGCAGGACTTGGAGACCATTGGATTAGCAAGCAAGAGACTCCCAGGTTTTAGGCTTGAGCAGCAGGTTTGTACAGGGAGATAATAAGTCAGTGTGGCTGTCCAGCACGTAGTTGGAGATGTTGTTCTCAGTTTATCATAGAGGTCTGGCTAGTTGGATAGGCTTACAAGTCATTGTACAGACAACATAATCCTTAGATATAATGTGATCATTTCCAAGGGGAGCATAAAGAGCAGAGGTTACAAATGGACAACCCAAGGCCAAATACAAAGCGCAGACATGTTTGGTTTGGCTTGCATAATGCCTTGAAATATTTAAATTCATTGCCAACCTTTAAAAGTTGGGGGACATGTTTAAGAGAATCTAAAGTTTTAGCTTTTCCAAAAAAAATCGGATCCGGCAATGCTGGGCCCACATTCTCACATAGCAAAAATGAGCATCCAGTTCAACGCTTGTGTTTCCCTATCCAGCTTCACCTACTTAACACTGCCTGTTGGCCCCTGTAGGTCTGAATTTGCAAAGAGAGGGCTAGAGAACAACAATAATAAAGTGGCTTTAGTAATAGAAGGCCCCCCATAAAAATGTCCACGGCCAAATCCTCAGAATCTGTGTTATGGCAAAGGGAAGAAGGCAGCAGATGAGATTGAGGCTGCTCATCAGCTGACCTGAAAACAGGGAGAGTATTCTGGCTTCCCCAGGTAGGCCCAATATCATCACAAAAATCTTTAAGGAGGACTTGGCCCCAATGTTGATGGCTTTCAAGATGGAACAATAGAAGAACCTTAAAGATGAAAGAAGGAGGAAGAAGAGCAGGTAGAGAAAGAGATGTGAGTACGGAGGCACAGTCAGAGCAGTGCGATGCAAGAAAGACTCAGTCAGCCATTATGGGTTTTGAAGATGGAAAGACTCGGCATTACCATGAGCTGAGGAGTGTGGGCAGCCTCTAGAAGCCAGAAAAGGGAAGGAAACATTCTCTTCCAGATGTTCTAGAAGGAATGCAGCCCAGTCAACACCTGGATTTTAGCCCAGTCTGCCCTGGGTGAAACTTCTAACCTACCAAATTATAAGATAGCAACTTTGTGTTACTTCAAACCACTAAGTTTGAGGTAGTTTAGCAACCGAATGCAGGACTGGTGGGAAAGGAGAAGCCAGGGAAAGAGATTGACAAAAAACCAGAGAGAGAGGAGACAACCGGGAATGCAGTCAGAGAATCAAGACATGGCCCATTTTCAAGAATGAGATATTTCAAATGACATTGAGATGTCAAGTCCAGTTATGAAGGCAAATGATGAACTGTATCAAGATCAAACCTAAGGGCCATCAGAATCACCCAAGGACATTGTCAGAAAGACCAATTCCCAGGTTCCCTGCAGGCTACTGCTCTAGACTCTGATATACAGTCAGTGAGATGGGCTGGTGTTTTATTAGCTAAATGAGCACTTCGTACTGTTGACTTAATGCCCAATGTTAAGGCTCCTTGTGGCCTTTTAACAGAAGAAAACCCATTTAAAATTTAATAGCACATTCTATTAAAGCCATTTATCTGAATTTTTTTTTGTCCTTATGTAGATAATAAATTCCTTGCATGTTGTAGATGCTTGTTAAATATTTGTTGAATAGATAAATCAATGTAACCATTCGAGAACTCTATTGTTTTCTAAAGCTAGCAGAATGACCAGAGATCATTTTTCTCGTAAGCTCCTATAAATTAAATAATTCAAGTTATTTAATGCACCTTCACTAGTTATATGGGTGAGGTTCTAATTTTCTACTTAAAGACTGCAATCCTCTGCTCCTTACCAGCTCATCACAACCAGCCAGGATTAATTCCCAGAGGAGCTCTTGGACCAGATGACAGAGTACCTCCTTTCACAGTCCCACTGCTGAAATGGTCTTTAATAATAATACGCTAGCCCATACAAAATGAAATCCATCTCTATCCTAATCCTGGATGTTGCAGAGCATATTCCCAGTTCAACACTTAAAGAGCTAACCTTAGAGACTGGCCTCTGATACTTGCTGAGCTAAAAGAAGCAGTCTTGTGGTCCAGGGGAGAAGGCTGAGGCACAATAGCCATCCTCCTTGGAGGCGTGGCATACTTATAAAGGTTAAAACATGGCATCATTCGGGCCCTGGACATGCTGGATGATGAAAGCCTGATCTACTTTGCCACATGGGACAAGTCGCCAAGGCTAAGGAGAATCTGTGCTGTGCTGCCACAGTCCCGCTGCAAGAGAAGAATTCCAAATAGTCTGTGAATAGAAGGCTAGAATTCCAAGCCACACGTTTACCAAAAGGAAGCCCCATGAACTGAGATCCAGAGGGTACAGTCTGGAAGAATGAGGGACATCCTGCCTTCTATGAGGAAGGGAGTCTCAACGACTGTGTGGATTGAATGAGTGGGTGAAATGGAGAGCTATGTGCTTTCATTTCAGTGATGTCAGAGAAAACCGTAACAACGGTGAAAGAGTCGGGACAGAAACCAGGTGGCAGTGAGTTAAGAATATGCTTCAGAAAGTCTCAGACAAGATGGGAAAGTAGGTCAGCATGCTAGGAAGAAATGCCATAATGAAGGAAGATTTCTGTTTGTTTGTTTGGTTGAATACTCAGTTTTATTTTTAGGATTAGAGACTTGAGCAAATATATTATCTGAGGAAGGGAGAGTCTTAAAACATAGGAAATAAAACGAAAGCAACAAAGATGAAGGTAAGGTGACGAGATGGGATCAAAACGAGTAACAGATGGGATTAGTCAATAACTAGTTATTGAGCACTTACCGTGTGCCAGACACAGTCCTAAGTCTGGGAATAAACAACACAGACAGACATAGTCCTTTCCTAGTGACATTTACAGTCCAGATAAAGTATATTTCCAGTCCTCTTTAGTTGCAAGTAAAAGAAACTCTACCAACTTAAGAGAAAAAGAGAACTGACCAACCATGTAACTGAAAAAAATTCAGGAAGCGCTGCCTCTGAAGACTCAGCAAAATGTCTTCAGAACGATCTCTCTCCCTCTGTCTCCCTGTCCCTCTCTCTCTTCTCTACATCCTCTCCCTCCTCTTCCTGCTTCTTTCCTCTCTCGCGGCTTCACTTTCCTCTCTACTGACTTTATTCTCAGGCAGTCTGCATCCATGTGGTAGAAGAATGGTGCTATGTCCATCATTATATGGTCCTTAGGGTCCACTGTTTCAGTAAAATAAGTAGCCTGCCTTTCAATGGCTCTGTCAAGACTGGGTGGACTCTGGTTGACCTGGGCTTATGTATGCATCTCTTCTGATCCAAAAACTCTGCCCAGGGCTAAAGAGTATCTTGATTAGCCCTGAATGGTCACACGTCCACCTCTGGGGCAGGAGGAGGTGTGGGGTCTATGCCAACTCAACCACATGAGCTGAGAACAGAAGAGGGTGGTTCCAAATGGCAGTTTGGGCTTCTTGGCCAGACAAGGGACACCAGGGAGGCAGAAAGAATATCAGTCTACTACAGGAGGATTGCTCTTGAACTGAAAGAAGTGCCTCTTATCTCCTCAGGCTGGAGGAGAGAAGGGAAGGGCTGGTGCCGGAGTAGACAACTTTGAAGATGCAGGCATGACAATGAGCCCTAGCACGCTGGGTTTCCCCACAGAAGTGGAGGCCAGTGCATGTGCAGAGAGGGTGGGAGAGGAGGCCAGTTGGGAGACTGGTGGGAAAGGGTTAAGGTTTAGGAAAGCCACAGAGGGAATAGGAGAAGGAGCTGATAGTGACAAAAAGATTGTTAAGAGTTAACTGATTTTGAAAACCATGAATTTGTCATAGCTCTAATCTGCACAATTGTACAATTTTCTCCACAGGCTCAGTCCTGAATGATGATAGCTATGGCCATTTGTGTAGAAAGGGCACAGCGAGGAGCCCAATCTTCCTACCCATTCTGGAGCAATTAGGCTATCAGGCAGATCCCCAGGAGTTGTATTTGTACAAGGGCTCTCAAGCCTCCCAAGAGAAAGGATGAAGAGAAACAGCGGGTGAGCTCTGTGACACGGGTTGAGGTGACATGACCCACCACATCTCAGGAAACCCCCTACTATAGACAGGAAACTCACTGAGTGTCCTCACAGTGCCCAGTGCTGGGACTATTCTGGTCCCTGGCACATTAGAGATGACGATTGTGCAAGCTGCACCTTTGGCTGGCGACTGGCAAATGCTTCAAGGCCCTGTCCCTTGCGCTTTTCTCCCTGCTAGCTGTCAACTGTCTTTTGTGATGCTCCTGCTGAATATAGAGCACATTAAATTTGACGTCTCATTTAGCCCTCTCATCACATTGATAAGATGGGTCTTATTAGCCTAATTTTGCAGAAGAGGACATTGAAGCCCACGATGTTGATAAACTTGCCCAAGGTGACACAGCTAGCAAGGAGAGGGGCTGAGGTGTATGTAAAGACAGGCCTTTGTCTGTCACTTGCCCTCCTGTTTCCCATCACTGGAATATCCTAGAACGGTGTTCTAGGACGAACAGCATTCCCTAAATTGGGATCCAAATATTCCTGGAGGTCCTCAAAAACATCTTCAAGGTTTGTGAGAATAAGAGCCTGCAGTTGAGTTTCAGAGACCTTAGCCTGGAGGACAGTGTTTGCCTGTGGGGAGACGCCCACACTCAGCCCTGAGCAGGTACGCACAGGAGTTTCAGGCGTGAGTGCTGAGCTTGCTGTGGTGTGGATCACAAAGGACAGGGGCCACCCTGGCTAATGGCAGCATTACCTTTGCCGGGGCAGGCTGGGGAGCCGGGAGAAGCACGCAGACTGCCAAGTGGAGAATGTCAAGGAGAATCATGGTTACGGCAGGAAAAAAAAAAAAAAAAAAAAAACCATCATTGGCCCTCAAAAGGCAAGATTGAGAGGTCTTAGAATTTCAGTATAACACTCAAGAGGCTCAGACCAAATACCATTACAAGCATTACCCACTCCTCTGCTTGTCCCCAGGACTACGACTACCTGGAAAAATGAGAATTAACCAGGGTTGAGAAAAATATTATGTTGAAAAACAACTTATACTTTTAAAAAATCTCATTTTCTCTTAGCAAAAGCCCCTCCAGAAAGGTATTATTAAGCCTATTTTATGGGGGCAGAAACGGAGCTCAGAGCAGTAAGTTTCCACAGCAATATAGTAGCAGGCACAGAAATCAATCTTAGGACCTCCCCGTTCAGGACGTTATCACTGAGCCCACTCAAAGCACATTTCCCAGCAGAACTGAAGAGATCAGTGTGGCGGTCAGTTGCTGTCTCCTTGAGTTATCTAGTGAATATACTTCCATATCAACGTGCCATTTTCCCCCTCTGTAAACAGAGTGAGTCAACAGATGCCTTACGAAGGAATATCTGCTGGTGAAAAGTTGTCGAGTGGGGCAAATGGCTCAATGTCTCCCGTTCAGATGATGGGAAATTTTCTCTGACCGCCCACCACCAGGTGAAGCCCTCCCTTAAGTAAGGCCAAATATGTCATTTGCTTTCATTTCTGAGGTAAACACAGGTCAGGCATATGGATTTTGGCTTTTGTAACAAAGGAGGGAAAATGGGACTTTGGAAAGCACTAAATGTGTTCAGCACAATGCAGGTGCCCATCATTCAGTCCTTCCCACCATGCTTTGTTTTCTGGACAACACTCCTCAGTGCCTCTCTGAGAAAGAGGTGGTGAACCAGCAGCCCTTAGGCCAGAGTCATCCGGCTGATATGATTTGTTTGATCTCCATAGTTGTTGTTGTTGTTGTTGTTCCAACATTTAACACTTGGAAATCTTAATGTCAATATTTAACACCTGGGAAAGATCATTAAAAAATCAGATTTCCTACCCAACATAACAACAAAACAACACCCTGATTTTAAAAATGGGCAAAGGACATGAATAGACATTTCTCCAAAGAAGATATGCCGACAAGCACGTGAAAAGATGCTCAACATCACTAATCATTAGGGAAATATTAATCAAAACCACAATGAGATACCACTTTACACCCATGAAAATGGCTACTATATAAAATAAACAAACCAAACAGAAAATAACAAGTATTGCTGAGGACCTGGAGAAACTAGAACGCTTGTACATTGCTGGTGAGAATGTAAAATGGTACAGCCCTTGTGAAAAACAGCATGATATTTCCATCAAAACAATTAAAAATATAATTATATATGAAACAACAATTTCACTTCTGAGTATATACTCAAAATAATTGAAGCAGAAAATGAAGCAGGTATTTATACACACAGGCTCATAGCAGCATTATTCATAATAGCCAAAAGATGTAAGCAACACAAGTGTCCATTGACGCATAAATGGATAGACAAAATGTGATACAAGCATCCAATGGAATATTATGCAGCCTTAAAAAAGAAGAAAATTCTGATACATGTTACAACATGGATGAAGCTTAAAGACATTATACCAAGTGAAATGAGCCAATTATAAGAGGCAAATCTTATGTGATTCGACTTATATGAAGGGAAAATCATAGAGACAGAAAGTGGAATGGTGTTTGCCGTGGGGTAGGAGGGGAGAATGAAGAGTTATTGTTTAGTAGGTATGGAGTTTCAGTTTGGGAAGATGAAAAAGTTCTGGAGGTGGATGGCGGTGATGGTTGCACAATAATGTGAAATGTATACTTAAAAATGGTGAAAATGGTAAATTTTATGTGACGTATATTTTATTATAATAAATAAATAATTGAATTTCCTTTTTTTTCTTGAAAAAGATAGAATAGGACTATGCAGTGATATTGGGTTTGACAATGTTGTGCCCATGAAAACGAAGGAGGCATCTGAGCAAGGGCTCACATGAGCCCACATCACAGTAATCTACTGATTACTGTGTTACCCAAGAATAGATTACAATTCCGTCCACAAGCAGTCAAATCCCAGAAGGATTAAAAGGACCTGTGCAGGCCAGGGACAGTGGCTCATGCCTTTAAAATCCCAGCACTTTGGGAGGCTGAGGTGGGTGGATCACCTGAGCTTAGGAGTTCAACATGGAGAACCCCGTCTCTACTAAAATACAAAAATTAGCTGGGTGTGGTGGCACACGCCTATAATCCCAGCTACTCCGGAGGCTGAGGCAGGAGAATCGCTTGAACCTGGGAGGCGGAGGTTGCCGTAAGCTGAGATCATGCCATTGCACTCTGGCCTGGGTGACAGAGTGAGACTCTGCCAAAAGAAAGAGAGAGAGAGAGAGAGAGAGGGAGGGAGGGAGGGAGGGAGAGAGGGGGAGAGAGAGAGAGAGACAGAGAGAGAGAGAGAGAGACAGAAAAGAAAAGAAAAGAAAGGATCTGTGCAGTAAAGAGGGATACACATGACAAAGCTTGAGACTTCAGTGTTATTTCTGGGGATGTGAGCTCCCCACCAAGGCTCAGAGGACTAGTGACTGGCCAGGTGCACATCTGGACCACACCGTATATCCTTGCATCCATGTGGTACATCATAACATCTGGATCACAGGTATAGCACATAGATACAGACAGGTGAGACCTCATATTTTTTGAGCAGGGAACACCCTCCTCCGCGGGGATGCTTTGCTTGGGCCTTGCTGCTCAGGTGGAACTCCACTTACCATACATGCTATGTCTCACTTGGGACCCAGGTCACCTGGAGAGCCAGAAATTCCTCCAACCAGAGCAAGAAACCCAGGAACTGGCTGAGATCTCCCTGAAACACAGGGGTGGGCCTCAGAGCAACAGGGCCAGGAGCCCACCCACCGCAGCAGTGCTCCCCGGGGCATATTGCAGGAGTGGACTTGGACTAAGTAGGACACGTCAGTTACCAAGAACGGTGTCTGAAAGAAGCATCAGATAAAAAAAATAGGAGACAAACAGGCAGGGGATATGGAAGAAGGTAAAAGGATAAGGAAGAAGGAGGAAGTCTACTAGTTGGAACAGAGTTACTAAATGGGAAGAGCTAATGAAATGATACATTGGAGGGAGAAGATAAGAGTTAACCTAGAGGAAGTAGAGTCCGAATGAGGTGCTGGGGTTCCTATGGCTGTTTCTATGTGGACCTCAGAGTCACAGAGCACCAGCCTGAGTATCCTGCCATCTGTGGGTGTGGGGTGCTTCCTCTCCCTGGGCCAGAGATGTCCCTAAGAAGGGGGAGAATTCCAGACGCATCACAGATTCCACTCTGAAATACACTTAGGAAATTCAGTTATCCGAAAACCTCTCAGACAATATCCATTTCATTAATATCATAAAATGATTTCTTCACAAGCAAAGTTAAAATTAGTAGAATTAAAAAGACAATTATAGCAAAGTTGGACAAGTTGCGCAAGTAGAAAATTATTCCGAAGGTCTCGTCAAACCGCTATTTGCTAAGGAGCTAATCCTAATGTTCAGTAGGTGAACCTGAAAGGTTTCAGTGATCATGGCAGTGGAAGAATTTGTGAATGTGGCCATTCAGAACCTGAAAGGTTTCAGTGATTATGGCAGTGGAAGAATTTCAAACTGAAGGCTGAATTTGTCCATGAACTGACTTCCTTCTACCCCTGAGCTGATTTCCTCTGGCTGACTAGTAATTAATAGAATATGTGGTAATAATGGGCTAGCATGTCACATAAATCTGCATATATTCAGCATTTGACTTTATTATTGTGGTCCTCCTGGGAGGAAGATTAATTTCCAGTTAGAGAGTTTTTCCACAGTCTTTGCTATCCTTAGCCCATTTGCAGGAAGTTGTATAATATGTTTTTGTGATGTTACTACCAACAAGTATATTGATAGGCACCTAAGCATCTTATTAATTGTGAGCCTAGACTACAGAAGTTTCATAATTTTCTTTCTTTCATTTAATATGCATTTCACTGAATGGAAAAGTGAAAGAAATAAAAAACATTATGTGTTAAAATTAGCTGAGAAAGAAAACTCAGTTGATGCATTTTTTTAAGTTAACTTTAATGAAGTGCTAATGCCTTGAAACCCAAAGCCAGAACCAGAAATTCTGTTATGGCCCAAAGCCTACATGCAATAGGAAGAGTTGTGTCCGAACAGTTGAATAACGCCTCATCCCAAATTTAGGACTCCCCCCAGTACTGAGCTGCTTCATTTACCTAACCAGTAAATATCTAAGGAAAGATTAGATGGTTCCCAGATAAATCAATATAGAAGATATGATTGTATCAGTGAAAGCCAGAAAATGAGTACTGATTGGGCCAGGTGCGGTGGCTCACACCTGTAAAGCAGTTTGGGAGACTGAGGTGGGTGGATCACTCGAGGTCAGGAGTTCGAGACCAGCCTGGCCAACATGGTGAAACCCTGTCTCTACTACAAATACAAAAATAGTTGGGCATGGTGGTGCGTGCTTGTAATCCCAGCTACTCGAGAGGAGAACTGCTTGAACCTGGATTCAAGTGAGCCAAGGTCACGCCACTGCACTCCAGCCTGGGCGACAGAGTGAGACTCTGTCTAAAAAAAATAAAAGAAAGAAAGGAAATGAGTACTGATTAGACAGCTAATATGTGCAGGGATTCCCAAGGCTCTGAGGATAGTGGGGTGGGGATGAGGAGGAAGGATGGTGGGCAGGAGGAGTGAGTCAGGGTTGGAGCTGACTCCACAATGGACAGAGATGAAGCAAGCAGTTCTCTTGTGTCCAAAGTTATCTGGTGCAGCTAGTGGCTGAGCCTACTGTGCTCGTCACTCACGTCCCCACTTCTCTAGTTTTAGGAAGCTCTGTTGCTTGGAAACGCACATAAAATGTGAAGTGGGAGTCTTGCAAACCAACCCACTATGCCCTGTTTTTATTACCTTTACAGCTTTTCAAGGTGAAAGTCTACATTTAGCCTCATCTTTTGCTTTCTCTGGGAAATTCTAGACAACTGCAGAGAAGCTGTGAAGCTGCTCTTGCCTCAGTAGGACCCTGTGCTTTCATACTCTGACCTACAGGAAGTCTGCAGTCCAGAGCCTGCATCTTCTTTAGGACAGTGAATAATCTGGGAGCCATTCATGAAGCATGCATGACTATTATTCCCTTTATCGCCTCTTAAATTCCACAGTATAACCTCGGATATGGAAACTTTTTTAAGAAATAGAGGGGTGTATATAGATATATATATATAAAGTAATGACGGGTAGCTATTTCTAGACCAGTCTATCTGCTGTTGTGGGAACCTTCCCTAAAAAAAAAAGACAGGATCTGTCTGACATCTTTCATCTCTCCCCTCCCTTTTCTCCCTTCTAATGAAAAATGCTGCTGTGGTAAAACTCCATTTGCATCCATCTTAAGCTTCAAAAGCCATCTTGCTAATGCAAGATGCTGGCATTTTTCTGTGACAAGAAAATGAACAATTTGCTATTTTTTTAAGTGAATGAAAGCATTTCCTCACATTTTTTCAGAAGTAGCAAAAACAAGAAGAGAGTTTTAGGAAAAAGATTGAAAACATTGCCAATATGTAGACATCTATATTTACCAGGAAGAGGGCATTTGACCCTTTTTTCACACCACTGCATATGTGGATTCATGACCTTGTTCCTGCTTTCTATTTGCTATCTCTCACACATCAGATCATAAACCATCACTCCACCCAAACCATGCTGGAAAGTGTCTCTAATTCTATAAAGCATATGATAGATGCCTGCTCAATTAAAGGAGTAGGGTCTAGGCAGGGGTGTCCAGTCTTTTGACTTCCTTGGGCCACAGTGGAAGAATTGTCTTGGGCCACACATAAAATACACTAACACTAATGATAGCTGATGAACTAAGAAAACAAATTGCAAAAAATATCTCATAACATTTCAAGAAAGTTTATGAATGTGTGTTGGGCCACATTCAAAGCTGTCCTGGGTTGCCTGTGACCCACAGGCTGCAGGTTGGACAAGCTTGGTCTAGAGAGGAAGATCTAGACCTGACAGCTGCATACTGATTCCCTGTATAGCCCTGAGCAATGTTATTGACATGAAGTAAGTCTGCTTCCTCATCTGTAAAATGGGGCTAGCAGTAGAACCTTCTTCAGTTTCTTCCCCCGTAAAAAAGAAATAACATTACATGACTCACTGGGTTAGTGGGAAGATGAAATGAAATGAAAGGGCATGCAAGGTGTGAAGCACAGAGTGCGCTATGCAGCAGACAATCAATGGTAGTTACAAGGATGATGAAAACATAAAGATGGTGTCTAGAAAATGCTGTTCAGCTTAGGCTCGGACATCACACTAACACAGTGAGAAGAACTCTTCTCTTGCCCAAGTGCACAGAATCTCTTGACAAATGCTAAGAAGCTCTTGCTGTAGTTAGTCTAAGCTAAATTTATTCCACTCAAACTACTCATTAGTTATCTCTACACCTGAATGCCCCATAGGCACAATGTATTCATATGAGGCATCTTAACTTTTGTTCACCTCATGTGGACCTTGCCCTTCTTTCTATATTCATGTAATGTTACCAATCCCTCCTGCAAACGAGCAACTTAAGAGCGGCCCTATGGCTTCCCTAACTCTCCCTCCCGAACCATGAACCATTCCACCTCCTGAATGTGCCCTGAACCCATCATCCTCACCACTCCTTGACCACTACTGCCTTATATCAGGCCTCTTCCTCTCTCTCCTGTGCTATTGCAATAGCTTCTTAGCAGTTCTTTCTCTCTAATCTCTTTGCCTTCTGCGCCACCTCCTTCCATGCACTCTTACTGCAGTGATCATTCTAAAAAGCAACTTGGTCACTCCCGTAACTAAGCCCCTGCAATCCCTCCCTATCAAGAAAATAATTATCTACAAACTCTTGGGCAAGTGTATAGGCTCCACATGCTCTAGCCCTTCCTTCCCATGCCAACCTCACCCCCACCAACCTCACCCCCACCAATCTTTCCAGACTGCCTACATGTCAACAATGGGAAACTGTTTGTAATCCCAAGAATACTGTGGTAGCCAGACTCCAAGATGGCCCTAGTGATCCCTGCTACCGGAGTTCAGCCTTTCTGTGGTCCTCTCCCCTCTCCATATTGTACCAGGGTTGGTCTCTATGACCAACAGCATGGGAGAAGTGAGGATATGTCAGTTCTGAGATTAGGTTGCAAATAACTGTGGCTTCTGTCTTTGATTCTTTCTCTTCGATTACTCACTCTCTGGGAAGCCAAATGCCATGCTGTGTCCTATAAGCAACTCTATGGAAAGGCCCATGTGGTGAGGCACTGAAGCCTCCTGCAGCAGTCACATGGGTGAGCTTAGATACTGCTTCTTCAGCCCCTTCAGATGACTGCAGCCCCAGCCAACAACTTGGCTACAATCTCATGATTGACCATAGAGCAGGATCAGATAGTTAAGACTGATGACCCTCAGAAATGACGAACTCTTAGACATTTGTTGTTTTAAGCTGCTAAGTTTGGGAGGTAATTTGTGACCCAGCAATAGGTAGTTAATACAAATCTCATCTTCATTTATACTTCATTTTTCTTGTGTATTCCTTTAAGAATGGTACCATTCACTGCACCATGCAAGCCTCAGCTAAGCAGCCACTTGCTCTATAAAACTACCTTGCTTCTCCTCAATGTCTTCTCTGAGCTGTCATTTTTGTTTACATAGCATCGAATATTCACCTCAACTGTAGCGCTTGTCACATTGTCCTGTGATGGAGTAATGCCACCCACCCACCCCTCCACTGAAATGTCCACATCCTCATCCCCACACCTGTGAATGGTAAGTTCCTTTAAGTGACAAAAGGGAATTTGTAGATGTGATTAAGGATCTTGAATTTATTGCACAGCAATGTGGCTATAGTTAATCATCATAAATTGTGTATTTCAAAATTGCTAAAAGAATAGATTTTAAAGTTCTCATTACACAGTCATCCATACACACAATGTTTCAGCCAACGATGGATGACTGTGGTCCCATAAGATTAGAATACTGTATTTTTACTATACCTTTTCTATGTTGAAATATGTTTAGACATATAAATACCTAGCTTGTGTTACAACTGCCTGCACTGTTCAGTACAGTAACCAGCTGAACAGCTTTGTAGCCCAGGAGCAATAGGCCATACCATTTCGCAGAATGTATCCCACTTGTTAAGCAATGCATGATTATGTGTGAAATGATGGATATGTTAATTAGCTTGATACAATCATTCCACAATGTATAAATATATCAAAACATCACATTGTACCTCAGAAATATAGACAATTATTATCTGTCAATTAAAATATATATCATCAAAATATATTAAATATAAATAACTAGAGTAAAATATATACAGCTATATATATTTAAATCAAAGATCTTGAGTGACCCAGGAGGAGTCAGAATGAGAGGGGAAGGCCAGTGAGGATGGAAGCAGAGATTGAAGAGATGTCCTTTAATGATGGAGGAAGGGCTGCAAGTCAAGAATACAGGCGGCCTCTAGAAGCTGAAAAGGACAAGGAAACAGATGCTCCCATAATGCTTCCATAAGGGACAGACTCCTGACACCTTGATTCTTAGCTGAATAAGATCCATTTTGGACTTCTAACTTCCAGAACTGTAAGAAAATAAATATGCATTGTTTTAAGCCACTAAGCTTGTGGTAATTTGTTACAGCAACAATAGGAAACTAATGCACCCTGCAATTGTTTGCTTACCCTCCTTCCCCACACATACACACTAGACTGTCCATTCCTCAGAGACTGGCACATCTCTCTGTTTATTCCCAGCACCTAAAACAATGCCTGGCATATATCAATATGCCAAAGTGCTCAATAAAAATGTGTCTTTTTGTCGAATAAATGAACTATTTAAATCCTCAGGCTGTAGTTTAAATATTTTATTTATTATACAATCAAATGTAATGGCTTCCTTCAAGCAGATTTTTTTCCCTGGTGAAATAATTAGTTTCCTGTGATCCAGACAGACCCAGAATTCCTGCCTAGGGAAAAAAAATGTCAAAAGCATATCCTTGGAGCAAGAAAGAAAGCTGGAGGTCATCCCCTGGGTGTGACTGAGTAGATTATTTCTAGAGTAAGTCTTCCTTAAGTGCAAAGTTTAAAAGAGGCATAAAAAGGTGCACAGAGTCCAGTGAAGAAATTCAAATATAGGTAAAGGGCTGGGTTCTAGATGGTGGCATCTGATCTTACTGAGGGTACATCCACTGTGCCCCTAAACAAGCTGTGAGACCCTGGGAAAGCCACTCAGTTCCTTCACCTGTATAATGAAGTGGTTGATTAAGATTCATTCAGTATTTCATTCCACTAAGTTATTGAACATCTACTACATACCAGGTACAGTTCTAGATTTCGGGAGCACGACTTTAAACAAAACTCCCTGCCTGGTGGATTCTACAGGGGAAGTTAGACAATAAATAAAATAAATAAGAAAGATGTACAGTATGTTACATGGTGACAATGCTATGGAGAAAAGTAAGACAGGGAAAGGGATAGTGGATATGAGAGTGGAGGTGGGTGAGGAATCCAGTTTTCAGTAGGCTGTCAGGAAGGTATCATTGAGAAGGTAAAATTTGAATCAAGTCTAGGGAAGATGAAGAAACATCCAGATAACAGGGGGAAGGTTTTCTAGGAGTGGAAATAGCAAGTGCGAAGGCCCTGAGGTAAGAGCGTGTCTCGTGTGCTTGGATGCTCAAGGAATGGCAAGGAGGCCAACGTGGCAAGAACAGAAGTGAGCAGGTGATAAGATCAGAAGAGGTTTTCGGGAGGGATCAGTTACTATAGACCAGCTCTGTCCAATGGAAATATAATTCAAGCCACAAACATGAACCAGATATGTAATTTTTGATTTTCTAGTAGCCATAGTAAAAAAGTAAAAAGAAACAAGTAAAATTGATTTTAATAATATATTTTATTTATCCAATATATCAAAAATGTTATAATATCCATATATAATTACTATGAAAATTATTAATGAGATATTTTACATTCTTACTTATTTTACATTATTTCAAACTAAGTTTTCAAAGTCCAGTGTGTATTTTGCATCTCAATTCCAACTGGCATTACTGTAGAGCTTGATAGGCTTTTGTAAGGCCGTTCAAAGTTTTTTACCTTGCAGGAAATACAAAGCAATCAAAGGGTTTTGAGCAGAGGGGCAACACGATCTAACTTGTATTTTAAAAGGACCACATTGGTTGCTGTGTTGAGATAGACTACAGGGACAAGGGAAGAAGCAAGGAGACAAGATGGGAGGCTCCAGTAGTCATGAAGGCAAGAAGCGGTAGTCGTCCCACCTTCATGGCAACAGTGGAGGTAGGACAACTGGTGGAACCCAGAACACATTTCAAAGGTGGAGCCAACAGGGTCTCCTGACTGATCGAATAGATCATGAGAGGAAGTGGGGTGTTGAGAATGAAGCCAGTGGGAAAAAACATTAAGGAGCGTTTCTCAAGTTTTAATCACTTGGTCACAACACTTAAATTTTCCTAGCCCAAATGTCCTTCCCTGCAAAATACAGACAACAGTGTTTCAGGAAGAGGATTCCCAAGTACAGAAGCCCTGAGGCAAGAACGTGCCAGGTCTGTTCCAGGATGGACAAGGAAGCCAGCATAGTTGCTGAGGAGCAAGCAAGGAGGAAAGTGTTAGGAGATAGGGTCAGAAAGGTGATGGGAAGGTGTTTATAAAGGGTTTATGTTGCTCTTTCTACAATTTCAGAGTACACAGGAGATAAAGAGTAAACTCACCCACCAACGAAGCCTGTGCCACTGGGCTGTGGTTAAGAACTCAGCCTCAGACTCTTCTGGGGCATGTAAAAGATAAACAAAGTCGGATGTTAGTTAAAACAGTGAAAACTGATTTTGTTCAGTAGCTACTGATAACAAGGGAAAGGGCTGAGCTCCATTCAGATTTGCACAGAGGTGACTGGGTGTTTTTAAAGGAGAATGAGAGAGTAGGAGAGGCCTGAGCGGAGGCTCAGTGGAATCAGGGAAGTGAAAAATTACAAAAGGTTGGTCAATGCAAATGCAATTAAGCCAACTGTGAATGCTTGCTGGCAATTATTGAAGTTAGGCTTCTATCCTCCCACAGAGACTGAGACAGAGGCCCTTTCCTTCCTGAGGATTACATTTCAAAGGAATGGCTTTCAAGTCCTTGAGAAAGACACTCCTGAGTTGCAGGAGATGCATATACATCTGGAAGGGACAGAGGAAAGATTCACAATTGCAAGCCCTTTTTAGTAAAAGCTGTAAGAAAGGGAGGTTAGGGACTGAACTCTTCCAGACAGGAACTCAGAAGGTGTTTGAGTCTTCCCAGAGACAAGGCTCAGGCTGCTAAAAGCCTGGGAATGGCTAAGTCTCTCAAGAGAGGGTGAATAACATGTTTGTGCCCAGAATTTTTGCAGTTCTCAGCCAAAATGGTCCATTTCTGTGGAGTTTTTTCTCCTTTTTATTTCTAAAAATTCAATTTAACTAATATATATTGAAAACGTAGACATTTGTAAAACAGAGTTCTTTTGATTTGCTCCAAAATGAGAACGTTGTGCAGAGGTAAATCTGCTGTGAAGGTAATGAAGCTTAAGCTTTAGAATTCCTCATTATTACAGACCTCTTCTGAGGGCCTTTGTACTTAGTTTTATATTCATACATTGATTTATTTTTTCTCCTTAAAGAGGCTATGTCCAAGTTACATAAGCCTTAAGACCAACACAACCCCCCACTTAGGAAAAGCTTTCCACCTTAGAGTTAGCCTAGGAATGAAAAAAAACTGACTTGGGTAAAAGTAGGGGAGAGGCTGGGACACACCTGTCTGTTAAGCATTCTTGGCCAGGGCCTGTCATTTACATAGCAGGAAAAGCAGCCAACACCTACCCAGCTGCTGCTCTTTAGAAAGGTGAAGTTAAACAAAGAGGATTATCCAGAAGATTTATATGTTTGCCCTTCCCAACCTGGTTAGTTATAAAATTAGGTGTGCTGCTTTTTTTTAAAAAAAGTAGATTTTATTTTTTTAGAGCAGTTTCAGGTTTGCAACAAAACTGAGCAGAAGGTAGAGATTTCTCATGTATTCCCAGTGCTGACACAGGCATTTTCAACATCCCCCATTTTTAACATCTTCACCATAGTGGTACATTTGTTACAACTGACGAAACTATATTGACATAGTATTATCATTCAAAGTCCATAGTTTGCATTAGGGTTCACTCTGTGTTGCACATTCTTTGAGTTTGAACAAATTCATAATGACCTGTATCCACCATTATAGTATCATATAGAACAGTTTTACTGCTCTAAAAATCTTCTGTGCTCCACCTATTCATCCCCCTTTTCCTCTTAAGCCCTGGCAACCCCTTATCATTTTACTGTCTCAGTAGTTCTACCTTTTTCAGGATCTCAGATAGTTGGAATCCTACAGTATGTAGCCTTTTCAGACTGGCTCCTTTCACTTAATAATATACATGTAAGTTTCCTCCGTGTCTTTTCGTGATGTGATAGCTCATTTCTTTTTAGTGCTGAATAATATTCCCTTGTCTGGGTGTTCCACAGTTTATTTATCCATTCACCTACCGAAGGACATCTCAGTTGCTTCCAAGCGTTGGCAATTTTGAATAAAGCTGCCATAAACATCCATATGCATGTTTATATGTGGACATAATACCAAAAGAGCATGATTGCTGGATTATATAGTAAGAGAATATTTATTTTGTAAGAAACTACCAAATTGTCTTCCAAAGTGGCTGTATAATTTGCATTCTCACCAGCAATGAATGAGAGTTCCTGTTGCTCCACATCCTCACCACCATTTGGTGGTGTCACTGTTCCAGATTTGGACCACTCTAATATGTATGTAGTGGTACTTCATTGTTGCTTTAATTTGCATTTCCCTGATGACATATGATATGGAACATCTCTTCATATGCTTATTTGCCATCTGCATATCTTCTTTGGTAAGGTGTCTGTGAAGGTCTTTGGCCCGTTTTGGGTTGTTTGTTTTCTTATTGCTGAGTTTTAAGAGTTTTTTGTTTTTTTTTAAAACAATCCATTATCAGAAGTGTCTTTTGCAAATACTTTCTCCCAGTCTTTGGATTATCTTCTCATTATCTTGACACTGTCTTTTGTAAAGCAAAAGGTTTTAATTTTAGTGACGTCTGGAAGTCTGGCTTATCAATTATTTCTTTCATGGATATGTCTTTGGTGTTGTATCTAAAGAGTCATCACTATACCCATACTCATCTAGATTCTCTCCTGTGTTATTACATTCTAGGAGTGTTACAGTTTTACATTTTACATTTAGGTCTGTGATCTATTTGGAGTTAATTTCTGTGAAGAAAGTAAGGGTTGTGTCTTACTCTTTTTTTTTTTTTTTTTTTGTATGTGATGTCCAGTTGTTCTGGGATCATTTGTTGAAGATCCTTTGTTCTATTATATTGCCTTTGCTCCTTTGACATACACTATCTGCAGGGTTTATCTCTGAGCTCTCTATTCTGTTCCACTGATCTATTTGTCTATTCTTTTACCAATACCACACTGTATGGATGACTGTAGCTTTATATTAAGTCTTGAAGTCATATAGTGTCAGTCCTCCAACTTTAATCTTCTTCAATGTTTTGCTGGTGCTTCTGGGTCTTTTGTCTCTGCAGATGAACTTTAGAATCAACCTGTTAATGTCCACAAAGTGGCTTGCTGGGATTTTAATTTTGATTTCATTGAATCTATAGATCAAGTTGGCAAGAGCTGACATCTTGACAATATTGAATCTTCCCATCCACGAATATGTAGTATTTTTCCACTTGTTTGGTGCCTCTTTGACATCTTTCATTAAAGTTTTTCAATGTTTCTCACATGGATCTTGTATATATTTTGGTAGATTTATACCTATTTTATTTTGGGGAAGTACTGTTTTTTTTAATTTTGAATTTCATTTGTTCATTGCTAGTTGTCATGGATTGAATATATCATGGAGAGAAATTTAATCCCCAACGCAACAGTGCTGAGAGGTGGGACCTGTAAGAGGGGATTAGGTCACGAGGGGTTCTGTTCTAATGAATGGATTCAGGCTTATTGTGGGAGAGGGTTCCTAATAAAAGGATGAGTTTGGCTCCCCTCCCCACCCTTTCCCTTCTCCCTTTCCCTCCCCCTCTCTTCTCCTTCCCTACCCCCTGACCTTCCCTTCCTTTTCCTTCTATATACATGCTGTCTTGCTTGCCCTTCTGCCTTCAACCATGGGATGACACAACAGGAAGGACCTCACCAGATGTAAGCCCCTCAACCTTGGACTTCCCAGCCTCCAGAACTGTAAGAAATAAATTTCTGTTCTTTATAAATTACCTAGTCTTGGGTATTCTGTTGTAGAAGCATGAAACAGACTAACACACTTGTATACTGGAAAACAATTGACTTTTGTATATTCACCTAGTATTCCTCAACCTTCCCATAATTACTTAGTTCCAGGAGACTTTTCTGCCAATTTTTTTCAGATTTGCTTCATAGACAATCACGTCATATGCAAACAAAGACATTATTATTTCCCTCCCAATCTGTGTCTTTTCTTTTTCTTTCTTGCTATATTATCTAGAATTTTTCATCTGCTGTTCAGAAGTAGTGGAGAGAGGAAACATTTTGCTTTGCTCCTGATCTTATGGGAAAGCTTCAAGTTTCTCATCATTAAGTATGATGTTAACTAGGGTGTCTGGGTTTTGTTTTTTGTTTGTTTTTTTTTTTTTTTCCAGATATTCTTTATCAAGTTGAGGAAATTTCCCTCTATTCCTAGTTTACTTAGAGTTGGGTGTTTCCCTTCTTCTAGGTCAGTTAGGCATTGGTAAAACCCCTGAAGGTTAGGCTCTGGCTAAGTAGTTCCTCCTAAGGGCAGACCACGTTCAGAAGAACAGAGTGTTCTGGGGTATTTTTAAATAGTTCTTTTCCCCTTCCCCTGGCAGAAGCATGATGAGATTTTTCTCCAATATTCACTGTGGCAGTGTGGTAGAGCTTCTAAAGGTAGAACACAAAAATGTGGGGATCTCCTAATGACTGGGTCCCCCTGGAGTTTTTGACTTGTCCACACTCAGCCTCCAGCAATTCATCAATTACAGTTAAGGTTTTCCTACATGGGCACCGGTTGCTACAGAGGTTACTACTCATGGTTTCCTGCTCACAGAGTTGTGATTCTCTGTATTCCCCTGCTGGTCTCTTTAATTTGGGGGACAGGAGTTTGCCATGTAATCTAATCTCTCTTAGAGATCTAAAAAGAGTTGTTGCAGAGTCTTACCCTCTCAACCAGACTGGAGTGCAGTAGCACTATCGTGGCTCACTGTAACTTCCAACTCCTGGGCTCAAGTGATCCTTCCACTTCAGCCTCCCAAGATGCTGTGACTACAGGTGTGTGCCACCATACCAGGCTAATTTTTGTATTTTTTGCAGAGATGGGGTTTCACCATGTTTCCCAGGCGTGTCTTGAACTCCTGGGCTCAAGTGATTGGAACCACCTCAACCTCCCAAAGTGCTGGGACTACAGATGAGAGTCACCACACCTGGCTTATTCAGCTTTTTACTTGTTGTTTGGGCTGAGTGACAACTTCCAAGCTTCTTACATGCCAGACTGGAACTGGAAGTTGGTGTGTTACTTTTTTAAAGTGTAAATTCTGGGCCTTACCCCAGACCTACTGATTTAGTCTCAAGGGGTAGAGCCCAGGATCTTTATCTTAAGAAATCCTCAACAGTGGGCACCCATGTATTATGGCTTCTGAAGCATAATTTTATAAGAATGAAACATAACTCTGGAAACTCCTTTGAGAAGAGTAACCTTGGCCTCAGAAACAAGGTAGAAGGGTTCCTAAGCTGTTCATTATTGAGAGAGACACCCAATCAGGGATTTATAGTTTGGTTAGCTCTTCATCTACTCTCAAAGGTGCACACAATAAAATGAAGGCCTAGCACCAATATCCCAAGACCAGGCACAAGCAAGAGGAGATGGACACCAAGGTGCTGTCCTAGGTTCAAGGATGTGGTTGTTTTCCTCACCCAGGAGGAGGACCTGCATCAGAGCAGTGGCAAACTTTGCTTTCTAGACTTCCAGTTTCCACACCTGGCATGACTCTGGCTGGACCACAAGAAAGAGCTGAAGAGAGAGAGCCCAGGAATACCTGCTTACATGACAGCTGCAGTTTAGAGGAGTGAGGTAATTAGCTCGGGATCATCCAACCAGTAGGTAGGTAGATGTGAGATGATGCAAAAGAAGATACCCGCAGGAGTGACCCTCTGTTCCTACTGCATGAAATAAGTATGCTTTGCTGTAGAAAAGAAGGAAACCAAACAAATCATTAGTACTGATCTGGAAATGGAAAGAAAGGGCATCCCCATGACACCACTGGGTCCCTGAACTGATACCTTCCAAGGCCAACCCCACATCTCTTCCTCCTACTCTTGTGAATCAATAAATTATCTTTTTTGCTTAAAGTAGTATATGAGTTGGGTTGCTATACCTTGAAGGCAGAATGTTCTAGTAAAAGTATTCCATAGGTATTAAAAAGAATGGTTGGTCCTGATTCAAGGCCAGCAGTTTGCTGAAGCTGTTGGTTTCAAGCAGGAGACTAAATAATTGTCTTTCTATGGTCTGTTGGCCATCTTATAACTTTGGAAATGTAATGGCGAATTCATTAGAAAGAAACATCTGGAAAAAAAAGAACAATGGACAAATATACTGACATATAGAAAATAATCACAATAATTATTAAATGAAAAAGGTCAAATTACACAATCGTGTTTTTGGTAGTATTCTATTTGTGTATATAATGTGTTTTGTGTGATTTTTATGTTACCTTATTTTATTTCATCTTATTCCATTTTTAGTAAATGACTAGAGAACAGCTGGAAGAATACTTAACACACTGTTAGCAGGAGATGGGATTAGGAAATCCCCCAATTCTGAACCATTTACTGATGATGAGCATGTATTACTTTCATAATAAAACACTAAATTGAAAAAAAGAAAAGAGAAGAAAGTTAGTCACTGAATGTACCGATATTTGCCTGCCCCCAACTTCCTGGCTTCCTTGTTAGGGAGAAAATAAAGTTATAGGTAGCAAACAGAATAGGTTCCATGGTTAAGCCAACTAACACTATATTGACTGAGACAGTAAGTCAGTGAGACATGGACAGACTTAAGTATGTACAACTGAGAGAGTTCGCATCACAGGGAATTAAATGCCCAGAGTCTAACCAATCAATAAAAATACAAAAAGGATTTTAAAAAAAGAGCAGTCATTCATGCTGAATCCTCACTGTCTAGGGGTGGGGGGTCTGGAGGGAGTGCAGAATCCTACTCAAGGTACTGAATGGAGACTTGGGATCAACTGGCTAGAATTTAGAGGGAGGCTTAGCAGGTGCTCAGAACATGCAGCATCACCATTTCTAGTTATGTGGGCTGCAGAAAAGCCCCATTAAACAGTCACTTAAAAGGGAGACATTAAAGGAGAGGAGTGCCTGGAGAGGGAGCAAAGAGGGTGTCAGCAAGTCAACGCAAGTCAAGAAGCCTAATCCAGGCCAGGCGCAGTGGCTCACGCCTGTAATCCCAGCACTTTGGGAAGCCAAGGCGGGTGGATCACCTGAGGTCTGGAGTTTGAGACCAGCCTGGCCAACATGGTGAAACCCCATCTCTACTAAAAATACAAAAAATTAGCTGGGTGTGGTGGCAGGTGCTTGTAATCTCAGCTACTTGGGAGGCTGAGGCAGGAGAATCGTTTGAACCCAGGGGGCAGAGGTTGCAGTGAGCCGAAATCATGCCATTGCACTCCAGCCTGGGCAACAAGAGTGAAACTCCATCTCAAAAAAAAAAAGAAGGCAGAAGCCCACCCCAAATGGCAATGCAATGGATTCCAAGGGGATGGTTTTGATGAATTCCGTTCTGTTACATTATTTAAAGATTCAGAGTGAAGGATGCCCCAGGACTTTGTAAATCATTAGAGAGGCAACAAGAAAGTGTGTATCTTTCCACTGATTCACATGACACCAACTTTCAGGAATTAATAAAAGAAAGTTTAAATATCTTGGTAATAACTCACAAATTTCACACACACAAAAAGGCATGTAGCAAACAATCAGAGATCAGTTGATTTTCTTAGACCTAATGTACCAGAGAGAATATGAGGAGAAAGGGACTGAGTCAGAGGCAGAATCAGGTACTATTTTCAGAAAACGGCAGCCTTGGACACAAACCAAAGGGCAGGCAATGTGTATGCAATCAGCACTGAGACCAAGTCCCACATCACTCTCTCTGGTAACAGCTGTGCACAGATAGCAAATCGTTATCTTACCATCTAAGGATCTCAGATAAATATTGCATGGCAACATAGCTCTTCCGCAAAGAAAACTTGTACCAACAGGCACCTTGCCTCTGAGTTCAGACTGTCCTTCCATCCTCTCTGTTGATCTGCAGACTGTAGTGCCAAAGTCGTCCCCAACCCAGGCAGCCCGCTTGCCATACTAATCACATCTGGACATGCTCAGCTGTTTGGAAACTCTCCTATCCTAGCAGCTAGAGGTAGAGGCAAAACTTGAGCACGAGTCTTCTTAACCTGACTTCAAATTTGGCCCCTTTTTTTTTTGTCTTCTAACCTAGGATTTATTTCAACCCAGACCATGCATCCATCCACATCCATCTATCCAGGAAAGTCTCAGGCACTGAGAGTGGTGGTAGAGAGACAGTCAATAAGACATTATAGAACCAGATGCGAGTGTAATGCTGCCATTATAATTATAGGGCTATGGACTTACTGCCTCACTCTCTTAAGCCTCAGTTTCCTCAACTTTAAATTGTAGCTGAAGATAGGTACTTTCGACAGTTGTATTGTGGATTAGAAATAATGTAAGTAAATTCCCTGGAATATTCAATAAGTAACACATTACTATTATGAAAGACTACTAGAAGAGGAGACCTAAGTGAAGGTTTTGGTGTAGCGCAATTAGTGCCATGACACAAGAAAACATGGAATGTTACAGAAGAAGGGAAGGTTTCTAAATCAATATTGAGGGAAGGTGTCAAATGAAGTTCCAGAATTTGAAGGATGAGTAGGAGTTGGCTAAATGGAGAAGGGAGGAAGAGCATTTCTGGCCAAGAGAAAGCAGTGTGTACTAAGGCATGGAGGCACGAAGTGCCATTATGTGTGGTTTTGGAAGATCCATACAGATGGAAATGAAGAATGGGTTTAAAGGTTTGGATGGATGTGACACTAGAGGGATGGTGAGGGGCCAGAACATGAAGAGCCTTGTGTGGTAAGCAAATGCCAGTGGCACAGAAGCTTCCTATGTATGCTCCACACCAATCTGTATAGCCTGCCTCCTCGGGCAAGCCACCCTGCTAAATTATGTGTTTGTCCTTCCTTTGCTTTAATTTACATAGTTGCCTAAGAGTTTTTGTTTGTTTGCTTGTTTTAACATGGATAAAAAATAAGTTGTATAGAATAATTTATCTGCAACCATTCATATTAGCATGTGTTTACTCTCTATTAATCTGTAATTTAGTGAATTGTAATCATTTGATTTTCTAAAGTTAGACTATCCTGTGTTCTGAAAGTAAACTCAATTTGTTTAAATAATACATTATTATTAAAAAATAATACATTATTTAAACGAATTGAGTTTGTTTAAATAATACATTATTCAAATAATAATAATAACATAATATATTATTTACATTATTTTATTATTATAAATAATAAAATAATGATGATAAAATAATAATTAATAATAAAATAAATAATAGTAATAATACATTATTTAATACATTATTTAAATGTATTTAATCATAATATGTTATATTGTGTGCATTGCTGGATTACATTTTTATACTTTTTTGCAGAGTTTTGCTTCTACATCCATGAGTGAAGTTTTTTTTTTCATTTTTTATCTCTTGTATCATCCTTATATAGTTTGCTATATAAGATATATATTTTTTCCATGGAATGAGGACACCAAATTTTTTGGGGGGTGTGTTTTTCCTTGTTTCAAGTTTTTGAAAGTGTGCCTTACACTGGAATTGCGTTTTTTAGGCGTTTATTAATATTCACCTATAAAGTCATCTGGGTCAGGCTTTTGGGTAAGATTTTAAAGTTGGTGAACTAATTTCTTTAAGGGCTTTACAATGACTGAATTTCTATTTCTTCCTCAGTTTGTTTTGGTAAGTTCCTTTTTTTTCTAATAATTTGACCATTTTGTCTAAATCTTCAAATGTGACACCAACTTTTTTTGTACTAGTTTACTATTTTTTTATATCTCTGAATTTTTTTAATTCCTAACATTTCTGTTGTCATCTTTCTCTTCTTCTTCCTCATCCTCCTTCCTCTTTCTTCTTTCTTTTAGTTAAACCAGGCCAGATCAATTTATCAATTTTAACTCACTTCTTTGAAAACCTTAATTTTGGCATTGCTGATCTTTTTTATTTTATTCATGTTTTCTATTACATTAATTTCCAGGCTTATTCTTATTATTTTGTTTCTTCTGCTTTCTTTAAATGAATTCTATTTTTAAATAATTTCTCATGATTGCTTAGCTCAGCAATATTCAGCCTTTCTCAGTTTCTAATTTAAGCATTTATGACTTCAAATTCCCTCTAAGCCTCTTTTAACCGTTTGTTTTAGTGAAGTTGGTAAAGTGGATTTTATTATTGCTTGATCCTAAACATTTTCTGTTTTGCATTATGATTTTCTCCTTGATTGATGAGTTCTTTAAAAGTGTTTCTGGATTTTCTAAATTTTTAAAACATTACCTTTTAGCTAAAGATATCTTTATTAATTGAATTGTGGTCAAAAATATGTGTTTAAGATCACTTCCTTAAAATTGGTTGAGACTTGATTTATAGGCTAATTCATGATAAATTATTGTAGTGTTTCTTGCATAACCAAAACTAATTTGTATACCTTATTTGGAACGTAGAAATCTATATGTTCAGTAGATCAGCTTTCTGTATTGCTTAGATTAATCATATCTTTAATGCTTTTGGTCCATTTTATCTGTCAATTATTGAGATATATATATATTTAACGACTCACAATAGTGGAGAATTCGACAGTATCTCTTTGTAAGTATGACAAATTCCCCTTTATCTTATTGAAGCTATGTTACCAAGTTTTAAACTTTAGAATTTTTTCCACCCGGGGAGTTAAACCTCTTATCATTATTAAATGATCTCTTTTGTCTATCATAAGGTTTTTTTGCCCTCAAATCTATTTTACATTTTATAGAGAGAGATATTCCAACTCTTTTTGCTTAATATTTGCTTAAAATATATTTTTCTATTCTTTTACTTTCAACTATTCTTTCTTAATGTCTTAGGTATGTCTCTTATAAAAAGCACAAACATAGATTTTGTTTCTTTTATCCAATAGATTTTGGTTTTTTAAATCCAATCTCACAACTTCCCTTTCAACTGGGTTTATTTCATTAATATATTTAAATTTACTCCTGTCATCAGTTTTTTAACTTTCTATTTTTTCTGGCTTTTCTGTTTCTTTTTTCTCTTTCTTGCCTCTTTTCAATTGATTAAATTACCTTTTCTTTTTCTTTTTTTTTTTTTTTTTTTTTGAGATGGAGTTTCCCTCTTGTCACCTAGGCTAGGGTTCAATGGCATGATCTCAACTCACTGCAACCTCCACCTCCCAGGTTCAAGTGATTCTACTGTTTCAGCCTCCTGAGTAACTGGGACTAGAGGCGCGCCCGCCACCATACCCGGCTAACTGTTTTATATTTTTAGTAGAGATGCGATTTCACAACGTTGGCCAGGCTGGTCTTGAACTCTTGACCTCAGGTGATCCGCCCGCCTTGGCCTCCCAAAGTGCTGGGACTACAGGTGTGAGCCAATCTGCCTGGCGGATTAAATTTCTTAAGTCCCAACTTTCCCCCCTCTAGTTTTGAAGGTATAGGCTGTACTTTTCTTCTGTTGAGTAGTTCCTTTGAAATCAGAACATGAATACTTAAACCTAACAAACTCTACATTTACTATCTTTATAACCTTCCCAAATATGCAAAGAGCTAAGAATGTTTTAACGCCTATCAGCACTTCCACTTTACCAGCTATTATTTTTGAACCCCACAAGTTACACTTCGTTATTTATTTGTATAGTTTTCACCAGCAGTATGTGTTCAGATTTACCCAACAGTTTGTCTTTTACTTTACTGTGTTTTTTGTATCTCAGACTTTCTTTTTCAGATCACTTTCCTTCTTTTTAAAGGAAATGCTAAGGAGTTCCATTATTAAGAGTTTTTTGATGTTAAACTTTTTAAGTGTTTATCTAAACAGCCTCTATTTCATCGCCATGTTGAAAAACAGTCGTGGCAGAGAAAGTCAGTGAATATCCATGTGACTCTCTATATTTCCCACTCTCCCTTGCAGTTAGTTTGGGACCTTGTGACTTATTCTGGTCAATGAACTATGACTAGAAGTGATACGTTTCACTACTAGACAAAGGCAGCTGGGACCTGTGCTCCTGCGCATCCCCTTTCCCTTCTGCAGTGATCTCACATGTCCCTACAGCACTGGATGCTGCAGCTACAGAGGGCGGCACTCTCTCAGCCTGTCCCTACTAATGGTGTAAGCAGAGCTCCACACAACCCATACTGGATGTGTAACGTGAGAGGTTTCAGAGTTAATTTTTGACTAACATGAGAGGCCACAGAGGTTTCAGAGTTAATTTTTTACCAAAGCATAATGTAACATATTCTGACCAATAATTTTAATGGGTAAATAATTCTATTTGAGAGTTACCCTCTCAGTACGTTAAAAATGTTTTCCCACAATCTTCTGTTTTATGGTTTTTGTTGCTGAGAAGTCAGCTATCTAATTGCCATTCCTTTATTGGTAATTTTATTCTCTCTTCAGCTAATTTTAATGTCATCTCTTTGTCTTTGGCATTCTGAAGTTTTCTAACAATGTGTTTAGGGGTGTGTGAGTGTATGGGGGTGTGTGTGTGTCTCAATTTATCTGTCTTACTAGGGATCTTTCGGGGTTTTGGAATCTGAGGTTATCTTTCATCAGTTCTAAAAATGTCTCATTCATTGTCTCTTCAGTTATTGCCTCATCCTCTCCTCTGTTATCGCCTCTTAAAAACTCTGGATACAGACGTTGAAGCGTGTCACTCTGTCCTCCAAGTCCCTCAGCCTCTCAGTCATATTTGCCAGCCCATCTCCTTGTGCTGCATTCTGTGTAAGGTCTTCTGGTCTATAATTCCCACTCGCTAATTCTCTCTTTGGCTGTGGTCTTGTCTACTGTTAATTCTTCCACTGACTTTTTAATTCCAATCTGTTTACGTTTTTATTTATATAAGTTCTATTTTGTTATTTTTCAGATGTGATAGACATTTTTATGGCCTTTCTCTTCTTCCTTGCATTTATATTTCCATTATATATTTTAGTTTTAAATTTATCCTTGCATTTAAAAGATTTATATATTTTATTACTCAAGTTAAATTCTTTAGAGTAGAAGTCTGCTCTCTATATTTTTACTTGCATTTTTATTATTTCAGATTGTTTATACTTGGGATATAAGGAAAATATCCCTGGGTCCTTCCCTGTCCCTAGATGTCTGATACTGCTTCCCTTTAGAATATTCACTATTGTAAGTAAACCAACATCACCTTATATTTGCTGTTTAATCTATATTTCTCTTGTCAGTGAGCTTGTCTTCAATTGGTCATCCTTCTACAATGTTTATGATTCTTTCTAATGCTTAGAGACCTATCCCTCTTTCCATATTTCTAGACTGCTACTGTGTTTTGGAGAATGTCCAAAAGTTTGACCTTTGGATAAAGGGATGAGGCTGTGCAAACTTTTGCTTCTTAATGCCATCTGCCTGGGAATAAAAATCTCTAGACAGGAAAAATAAAGGAAGGAAGAAATGAGGACAATTTTTGGAAAAATCTAAATGCATCCTTCCCACTAAGAGGACATGAGGGCAGATATCCTGTATTCCAGTAATGACTTTTCAATGACTAGGGGTGGTTTCCACGAAAATTTGGTTTCCTTATCCATACGCTGCTATAAATCTTGGCATATCAACTACCTAAAATTATCATGCATTTCTAACTGATTTATAGCTAATAATATATGTCACTCCAACCCTTATAGTAAGTATAGGTATCACCCGTTTTGTAAACTTTCTAGATTAAATCATCTCAGTAATGTTCATTTACTACATATGATAAAACAGATCCCACACTGTGGAAGAAGAAAAGGAAGAATAAGAAGAAGAGGAAGAAGGAGAAGAAGGAGGGGGAGGAGGGGGAGGAAAAGAAAGAGGGGAAGGAGGGGAAGGAGAAGAAGGAGAAGAAGAGAAGAAGCAGCAGAAGCAGCAGCAGAAGAAGAACCAATAACCCTGGACTTGTTTTAAAATATGCACTTCGCCCTTCTCCACATCTAGTGTGATGACTAACAGCTCAAGTGTGAACCTCAGGTGTCCCAATGTTCTCAAGGATGTCAACCTCACCAATATTTGCAGGTTTAAAATTTAAAGCATATGGATCTATCCTCAATATCAGCACATAAAACCTACTTCAGTCACTTATCAAACTTTCTGCTGTCCAACACATACCAAATCTTGATTGAGAGAGGTAACATTTATAAAACATTGTTGACTGAAATGCAGTTTATCTGTATTAGTTTCGAAAGGCTGCTGTAATAAAGTACCACAAACTGGGTGGCTTAAAACAACAGAAATTTATTCTCTTCCTTAAAAGTAAAATTACATAACATAAATCATAATATTTTGATGACAATAAACTGGAACAAGAATCATATTTGCTCTCCAAACTAAGAGATGGCAAGAGAAAAGAGAGAATTTAAGTAGACTGATTTCATCATTTCATCCTCATTGCATTTCTAAAGTTAATTGAAAAATAAAAATGTAAGCATATTATTTAAAACAGACTTTACAACTCCCCAATTGCCAGAGTGTGGTAGGTAGCCTTCTTAAATAGCTCCCAATTGGCCCCACTTCCTGGCATTCATGCCCTTGTGTTAGTCTAGACCTAATGACTTGCCCTTACCAAAAAGAATGTGGCAAAAGTGATAGGATTTCCCTTCTGAAGTTGGGCTATAGAAGGCCAGGACTTCTGTCTTGCTTACACTCTTACTGTGACTCTTCCCGCATACCACTTGCTTTGATAAAGTCAGCTGCCATGTTGTGAGCTACCCTGTGGAGAAGCCCATGTGGCAAAAACTGAGACCTTCAGTTGAACGGCCCAAAAGGAACCAAATCCTGCCTCCAACCATATAGGTGAGCCTGAAAGTAGATCCTCCCCAAATCTAGCCTTCAGGAGAGAAGAGCCCTGTCCATTACCTTGACTGCAACCGTGTGAGAGACCCTAAAGCAGAGGATTCAACTAAGCCACACCAGGACTCCTGACCCACAGAAAGTCTGAGATAATAACTGTGTGTTGTTATAAGCTGCTAAGTTTTGGGGTGGTTTGTTACACAGCAATAAATAACTAATGACAAATATTTTCCTTGACCAGACTCTAGCCCTTCTCCTCTAAGCCCTCTTCTTGGTAAGGTATCAATCTTGGCCTATAAAGACTTGTACAAAAACTAATGTACTTTCTAACAATTCAAGGCCACATCCCTAGGTTGACATTAGCTCCTCTTAAAGTGCCTCACTGAGAAAGCTCAAGAATCCCAAAAAATGTGCTATCTGTTTGAGCCGACACCTAGCAGTATGCACCTGATCACCCTTTCTTAGACCATTTACTAAAAAGGACTTGCAATTGTGACTCCTTCCTCTGTCTCTTTGAGATGTACATGTATCTCCTACAACTCAGGAGTGTCTTTCTCATGGACCCAAAAGCCATTTATTAGAAATATAATCATCAAGAAGAATAGGGGCTCTGTCTCCCAGTCTGTAGAAAGATAGAATCCTAATGTTTGTAACTATCACCTACCAGAAACAGCTGGCCCTACCATTTTGTGATGTGCAACCCTTTGTAAAGTTTCACTTCTCTGACTCTCCTGAGCCCTCACTCACTCCCTGTCCTACTCCTATTTTAGTTGGTCATCTCTATATAAATCAGAGTTCAGTTCATGCTGGATGCTTATCTCTATTCTCCAATTACTCTATTGTAGATTGTCTCTATTACTTACTGATTAAAGTCTGTCCTTGCCACTTTAGAGTCCAGCTTTGTTAATCTTTGACACTAAAATATAGAGGAAGATAAAAATAAAATCAAGACAAAACAAAAGCAAAGAAAGCACAGATCATAAAGCAAAAGAGAAAAAAAGAACAATGTGAATTCAAAAAATAAACACATGATCGAGATAAGGTTAAACATATCTAATTCAAATAATTTCAAGTGGGATAGAAGAAGCTATTAAAAAGCATTACATGGAACAAAGAAAGTCACCTTATAATGGCAAATGACACAGCTCACAATGAAGAAAATACTAGTATAAATGCCTATGTATCAAACAACACAGCATTAAAATACATAAATCAAAACTTCAAGAAATAAGAGAAAACAACAAGATAAATGTTAGGAGACTTTAACAAATCTCTTTTTATTCTTGAACAATCAAGAAAAATACATATTATATGGAAGATGTGAATAACAATTATCAAAAAGATTGATGCGATAATATCTATTATATAATAGATGCTCAACAAATTTTTATTTACTATTTAACCTGAGAACCTGCAAAGAAAAAATACTAATATTTTAGGTACTCACGTGATATGGTTTGGATGTGTTTCCCTGCCGAAATCTCATGTTGAATTGTAATCCTCAATGTTGGAGGTGGGGCCTGGTGAGAGGTAACTGAATCACAGGAGTGGATTTCTCATGAATGGTTTCACATAATCCCACTGTCCTCACAATAGCGAATGAGTCCTGGTGAGATCTGGCTGTTTAAAAGTGTGGCACCCACTCTCTTCTGCTCTGGCCATGTGAGGTGCCTTCTGCCCCTTCGTCTTCCACTATGATTTTACTTACAGAGGAATCCCCAGAAGCCAAGCAGATGCCAGCATCATGCTTTGCTTCCTACAAAGCCTGCAGAACCATGGGCCAATTCAACCTCTTTCCTTCATAAATTTCTTTACAGCAATGAAAGAATGGATTAATACCTCATGTAACATTTACAAAAAGAAGTCATAAGCACAGGATAAAAATTTAGACCATATATACCATTTAACAGGGATTATTTTAGGAATGGGTTTATTGGGAATTTTCACTTTCTACTTTAAGTTTCTGATTGTTTCAATTTTTTTTATCGTACAGTGTATTTTCACAATAAATAAAAAAATCTTTAAACAACGTTATACCCCCTTTTCTCCTTAGAATTTCCCTCAATATTACTAAATCATTCCATTTGCTTGCTTTCTTTTCTTTTTTTATTTTTTTGAGATGGAGTCTCACTCTCTCACCCAGGCTGGAGTGTAATGGCGCAATCTCGGCTCACTGCAACCTCCACCTCCCTGGTTCAAGTGATTCTCCTGCCTCAGCCTCCTAAGTAGCTAGGATTACAGGTGTCCACCACCACGACCAGCTAATTTTTATATTTTAGTAGAGACAGGGTTTCAGTATGTTGGCCAGGCTGTTCTCGAACTCCTGGCCTCAAGTGATCTGCCCGCCTCAGTCTCCCAAAGTGCTGAGATTACAGGCATGAGCCACCGTGCCTGGCCTCTTTCTTTTCTTATAGGAAGAAACTGTACCACTTTTCTTCCAAAGATCAAGAATCAATAGTTCCTTCTTCTCTAGGAAAATATTACATCAGTTACACCCTCTGTTCTGAACTTTCACATTTCTGCATCTAGTGGCTTCTTCACTTCAGTGTACAAATATAGTTGTTTCCTATCCCCAATCCTAGAGCATCCTTTCACATTAAGGACCAAACTTTCTCCTGCCCTTCTTTGCCAGAATTCCCCATTTGCCAAATTTCTCAAAATTTCTCCATTTCCAGAATTTTAAATCTACCTCAGTCTATGTTCTAGAATACACTTCATTGAATCATCATTGTTTCTGGGCCTTTGTCCTTAGAGTAATTACCAGCTCGCCCCAATCCTCAACTGCATCAAAAGGGCTAAGTCCATCAAAAAGGTCAAGAGCAGAGGTAGAGAGGACTGCGCACTCTGAACAAGTCAGCCTACTCCTGGCAGGAGTAATGAATAAGCATTGGCCTGGGACTGAGTCCTCCTCTCCCCAGGCCTTCAACATTCCATCAACATGAATCAAGAGTCCAGCTGATTCTCAGACCTCTTCACTTCCATCCACAGAGTCAGGGAACTCAAACATTCATCAATACCCCCTACCCCCAACACTCACAACCTCTTCACCATTTTATTTCTTGCCTCCTCTTGGACTGATTTCATTATACCCTTTATCTCTGTTTATGTGAGTCACCACAAGAATTCCCAGGCTACTAACTAGGTCATCCCCCAAGTCACATTCCTATAAGGCCCTGAACATACTTTAATGTAACTCCATCTCCCATCCCTCCCCAACCGCTGAAACTCTTCCAACATGCACTATAGAATTCTTGATTTCTTTTCCACATCCACACCATCACTTTTCACTGCTACTGCTCTAGCTCAAGCCACTAGTATTTCTTGCCTCGATTACTACAATAGCATCTTGCCTAGTCTGCTTCCACCATTGCCTCTTAAGATTTATCCTTGATAGAGCAGCCAGAATAATCCTTTAAATCGATGCCTGACCATGTCACTTTTCCACTCCAAACTCTCCAACAGCTGCCCATTTCATTCAGAGTGAAAGCTGAAATTTCTTGCAATGCCCACAAGCCCTACATCATCTGTTGTCAGCCCAGGGGTTTTCCTGTCTTCCTACTACTCAGCCCCTGCCCATATCCAACCACACTGGCATCCTTGCTGTTTCTTTTCTCAGAAATCCACAAGGCCATTCTCTTACCAACTCCAGATCTTTCCTTGATTATCACCTTCTCAATGAAGTTTACCCTGATCACTATATTTAACATTTCAACCCACACCCTCTCCTACATTCCCAACTGCCTTTATCCTCCTTTTATTTTTCACAGCATTTGTCACTTTCTAATATAGTAGAGAATTTACTTATTTTGTTTATGTTTATTATTTATCATCTGCCTCTCCCACATTGCAATATTAACTCCATAAAGGCAATAAACTTTTTCTGTTTCATATATTGATGTATCTCAAGTACCCAGAATGAGTAGGGACTCCAGAGATATTTATTTACTGAAGGAATAAATAGTTCTCCATCTTGTCAATCTTAATGATCCCTTTTCATAACAAATATGAAACAATATGCTTTTTACTATTATGAAGCAGAAGACATAAGCTACCTGCATATGTAATTTTCTAAAATTAAAGCAATACCTTAACTATAATATAAAGTACAAAATAAAGTAATTTACCATAAAATGCTGCATGATCCACCTGGTGCAATGGCTCATGCCTGTAATCCCAGCACTTTGGGAGGCTGAGGCAGGCGGTTTGCCTGAGGTCAGGAGTTCAAGACCAGCCTGGCCAACATGGTAAAACCCCTCTCTACTCAAAATACAAAAATTAGGAGGGCGTGGTGGCAGACACCTGTAATCCCAGCTACTCGGGAGGCTGGGGCAGACCTGCTTGTACCTGGGAGGCAGAGGTTGCAGTGAGCTGAGATAGCGCTATTGCACTCCAGCCTGGATGACAAGAGCGAGACTTCGTCTCAAAAAAAACCAAAGCAAACCATAACAAAACAAAAAAAACCCTGCATGATCCAACATGCAACTGCTCAAGCATCCCTAAGCTAAAAGACACAATAAAGTAGTCAGATACTTGTTCCACATGCAGAATCACCATGAAAGAGACAGTCACAGAATGAACTGTATTGGTGATACAAATTCCATAAATGATATTGCCATTCAATTTACTTCATTCCAGGAAAATTTGATATAACTTAAAACTGTGTGGAAAACAGTTTATGTTTATGTATAACATAGATTCTAGGCTCAGATAATTATAAACAGATTTTTCATCTACATAAATGAGCTGAGCAGTGAGACAACTAAGTCACACAGAATGCAGGACAATTCTTTGCTCTGCGTGACTGTCCTGGTCAACGGAGGATGTCTAGAATGTTTGACCCCACCAACTATATTCCAGTAGTGCCCACTCCCTCATATGGTTTGGCTCTGTGTCTCCACCCAAATCTCATCTCAAATTTTAATCTCCATGTGTCAAGGGAGGCCGGTGATTGAATCATGCAGGCAGTTTCCCCCACGCTGTTCTCATGACAGTGAGTGAGTTCTCACGAGATCTGACGGTTTTATAACTGGAAGTTCCTCCTTCACAGCACTTCTCTCTTTCCTGCAACCTTGTGAAGAAGGTGTCTGCTTCCCCTGCCTCCATGATTGTAAGTTTCCTGAGGCCTCCCCAGCCATGTGGAACTGTGAGTCAATTAAATCTTTTTATAAATTACTCAGCCTTGGGTATTTCTTTACAGCAGTGTGAAAATGCACTAATACACTCCCCAATCACTGGGACAAGTAAAATCACTCTGGTAAATTTCCAAAAGAACCCCTGGAAGCAGTTCAATCCCAATAGTTTCTTGATCTATAAATCCAGAGGCCTCTTTTCTGTTGTCATTGGCTACCTCTCTGGAGCATTTAACCTGTTGAGAAGCTGCTCCTCATCTCTCCATCCTCCCTCGCATCCCATGTCACTACATCCCTGAAGCCTTCCTTTCCTCCTTAACCAATTCCTGCCTGCCATTATTATCTGACTTCTCATCTCCCCATGCTCACACCTGCTGTCCTTTCTTTTTCCTCTCCACATGCTCTTCAACTTTCTCTCCTAAGTAATCAACTCTCAAAGTCCCATTTCTACATGAAAAATCCAAATCCACATTTCCAACTTCCACTTGGTCATTCACTCAGATAAACCCTTAAGTTATGCATGTCCAAAATCAAACTGCAGGCCCCTCGGGAACATTGTGGGCTCAGTTCCAGACCACCACAATAAAACAAATATCACAATAAAGTAAGTCATACACATTTTTTTGTTTCCCAGTGCATATAAATGTTATGTTTACACTACATTGTAGTATATTCAGTATGCATTAGCATTAGATCTTCTAAAAAGTGCATATCTTAATTTAAAAATACTTTATTGCTTAAAAATGCTAACGATCTTAAAGTCTTTAGCAAGCTGTAATCTGTTTGCTGGTGGAGGGTCTTGCTTCATCGTTGATGGCTGGTGACTGATCAGGGTAGTCAGTTGCTGATGGTTGGCATGGCTGTGGCAATTTCTGAAGACAACAATAAAGTTTGCCACATCAATTGACTCTTCCCTTAATGAAAGACTTCCTTGCAGCATGTGATGCTATTGAACAGCATTTTAACCACAGTAAAACTTATTTCAGAATTGGAGTAAATCCTCTACAACTCTGATGCTGCTTTATCTGCTATGTTTATGAAATATTCTAAATTCTTTGTTGTCGTTTGAACAATGTTCATAGCATGTTCACCAGGAATAGTTTCCATCTCAAGAAACCACTTTATTTGCTCAATCATAAGAAGCACCTCCTCATCCATTCAAGTTTGATCACGAGATTGCAGCAATTCAGTCATATCTTCATGCACCACTTCCAGTTCTATTTCTCTTGTTATTTCTATCACATCTGCAGTGACTTCATCCATTGAAGTCTTGAACCCCTCAAAGTTACCCATGAGGCTTGGAATCAGCTTCTTCCAAACTCATGTTAATGTTATATTTTGACCTCCTCTCATGAATCATGAATGTTATTAATGGCATATAAAATGATGAATCCTTTCCAGAAGGCTTTCAATTATGATGCCCAGCTCCATCAGAGGAATCACTATCTGTGGCAGCCATAGCCTTATAAAAAAGATTTCTTAAATAATAAGAATTGAGAGTCAGATTTGCTGCTTGATCCATAGGATGCAGAAAGGATGTTTTACTAGCTGGCATGAAAACAACATTCATCTTCTTGTACATCTCGATCAAGTTCTTGGCTGAACAGGTGCATTGTCAATGAGCATTAATATTTTGAAAGGAATCTTTTTTTCTGAGTAGTAGTTCTCAACAGTAGGCTTAAAATATTCAGAAGACCATGTTGTAAACAGATATGCTGTCACCCAGGCCTTTTTCTCTCATCTATAAGGCACAAGTAAAGTCAATTTAGCATAATTCTTGAGGGCCCGAGAATTTTCATAATGGTAAATGAAAATTGGCTTCAACTTAAGGTCGCTGGGTGCATTCGCCCCTAATAAGCCTGTCCTTTGAAGCTCTGAAGTCAGGCTTTGATTTTTCTCTGGCTAGAAAAGTCTTAGATGGCATCTTCCAATAGAAGGCTATTAAGTCTACATTGATAAACTGCTGATTATTGTAGCCACCTCCATCTACCTTAGCTATATCTTCTGGATAACGTGTTACAGCTTCTCCATCAGCACTCGCTTCTTCATCTTGTACTTCTATGTTATGCTTCTTTTCTTAAACCTTGTTTAAGAAACCAAACTCTGCTAGCTTCAAACTTTTCTACAGTTTCCTTACCTCTCTCAACCTTGAGTTAGGGCCTTGCTCCGGATTAGGCTTTGGCTTAAAGGAATGTTGGGGCTGGTTTGATCCTCTATGCAGACCACTAAAACTTTCTCCATATCAGGAATAAGACTGTTTCACTTTCTTATCATTCAGGTATGCACTAGAATAGCACTTTTAATTTCCTTCAAATTTTTGTTTGCATTCACAATTTGGCTAACTGTTTGGCACAAGATGCCTAACTTTGGCTTATCTGGATTTCTGACATGCCTTCCTCACTAAGTTTATCATTTCTAGCTTTTGATTTGAAGTGAGAGACGTATGACTCTTCCTTTCACTTGAACACATAGAGGCCATTATAAGGATATTAATTGGCCGAATTTCAATATTGTTGTGTCTCAGGGAATAGGGAGGACCAGCAGAGGGAGGGAGGTGGGGAACACCTGGTAGGTGGAGCACTCAGAATACACACAACATTTATAGATTAATGGGCATGGTCTGTGGCACCCTAAAACAATTACAATTGTAACATCAAAGATCAATGATCACAGATCACCATACCAGGTACAATAAAAATGAAAAAGCTTAAAATATTATGAGAATGCCCAAAACGTGACACAGAGACATGAAGTGAGCACATACTGCTGGAAAAATTGCACTAATAGACTTGTTCAACACAGGGTTGCCAAAAACCTTCAATTTGTAAAATAAACAAACAAACAAAAAACACATTTTCTGTGAACTGCAATAAAACAAAGCACAATAAAATGAGGAAAGCCAGTGGTCATCTTCCTCCAAAACCCATTTTTCCATCAGTTGTATCTATTTATGAGAATGACAACATCATCTACTTAATCTAGAAATAACAACCAATTTGATTCTTGTTCTTCCTTCCCCACATCCAATTGATTGTACTCGCTGTTTTTCCCATCTCATGGCAACATGGTTGCCTTTCTGTCAATGTAGTTCAAGCTATCATTGCCAGTAGCTTAGAGTATTGTCACAGCCACTCCAATTTATTTTTGGTACTTCCACTGGTACTTTCACTCCAATTTATTTTTTGATACTTACACAAAGGGAATTTCTGCAGATAATAATAGTAGACAACATTAATTGCCTATCATATGCCCAGCACTATACTATGTGCTTCCTGTCTCTTTTTAATAGGCACAGCCACATGATAAAGTCAGAACTTTTTTTTTTTTTTTTTTAATTTTACAGATGAGGCAAAATAGGTTTGGGGAGGTTAAAGAACTTACCTAAGGTCACAGAGATAGCTCAGAAGTGACAACACCAGGAATCCAAGGTTTATCTGGTTTCTAAAAACCCTGTTTGTTTTCTTGCTTTCTTTGCTACTAGCCTGTTTGCAATCTTTAATGCCTATTCCTATCCCATCTGCCTTTTCCTTCTCCTTCCCTTCTTCCAACCCATAAGTCCTTCTTTTGGTTTTACTTATTTCCTTAAAGATTTACTTGTTAGTCATTTCAAGGAAGTCTGTCACAGCAGGCTCCTCTTCTTCCACCGTGTCCACACCTGTCCTGAGCCCTCTTTCTCTCCACTCTCTCTTCCCAGCTGCTATGAGAGGCTGGAGAAAGAAATGAATAGACAGGATGACTCCAACCTCTGCAGATGCAGATACACAAAACTCCAAAACTCCCTGCATCAAGCCAAGATCGCGCTACTGCACTCCAGCCTGGGCGACAGAGCAAGACCCCGTCTCAAAAAACCAAAACAAAACAAAAAAACAAAAAAAAACCTCCCTGCATCTTTAGCTTTTCTCTGACTAACTCTCAGGGTTGCTTTATGATTCTTATATAATGAACCAATCAAGTACACAGTGCTTTGTAAAGAGAGCTATAAAGCACCCTGCACGTGTAAGGTGCAACTAACTACTCACCTTCCTTTTACATGCTCAGGGCTTCAACTGAGATATTCTGTGAGCGAGAATACTCTGTGTGCGTCCAAGCAGAGAATGGCACATCTGTGTTCAAGATAAAGGGAGAATAGAGCCCTAAATAATATGAAGTTGGCCGGGAAAATCTCTACTTAACATTACTGCCAGAGTCCAGCTTAAAACTTCATTGGGGTTGTGATAAGCGAGTAAGACAGGAAGAAAATGGTATTAACCTAAAAAATCCTCACTTTAAAAATCTCTCTAGTAGGGTTCCCCTCCCCCCAGGTCCCTGGAAGTTTTAAGTTTTTGCAAACATCCTCCCTTGTCCTGCCCAGGTCTTGTCCCTTCTAGTCCTGGCCTTCCCCATTCCTGGGGGTCCCCGCCCCTCCGACCCCAGCCGACCCGCGGTGGACTACAACTCCCGGCGTGCCGCGCGCGTCCGGCCGGCTGCACCGGGGCTTTGCGCGTGGCGGCCGCCGAGCTCCGCGCGGGGCAAACCTCCCAGCGCGGCCATGCGGGGAGGTAAGTAATCCGCCTGTGCGGCCAGGGCGTGGGAAGGCGCCCGCCCTCTCCTCTCTCCAGGATAGAAGGAAACGAAGAAATGCCGCAATGAAAACCGCTCTGCCCTCCCTCATCTTGGCAGTGTTCGGTGCTCCTGCAGCTCGTTGCACCCACGGACGTGGGCTCTCACCGTGGAGTGGAATGGGGGCAGAAGCGTGCCCTGCCCCACGGAGAGCCGGGGCTCGCCTGGGGCTGCTGGCAGTGCTCGGGGAGCGGGACGGGGTGGTGGCACGACTCGGCAGGGTGCCCCGCAAGCGCCACACCTACACCCTCCACTTTCCAAAGACCGGCTTCCCCGGGGAGCCCCCGCACTAAACGCCAGCGAACCGTCTCTCCGTGAAAGTCTTAGCCAGAAACTTTCCCCGCTCTGTCCCCAGTGCCACAGAGAGTCGTGTGGCTCAGGGCCGGCGCTGCTGGTCCAAGAGGCAATTGGCGTCTTCTGCCCCTACCGTCCCCTCTCCGGGCCAATTCTCACTTGCCCCTGAGACGCCATTCCCGGCGCGGTGAGGTCGGCCCTGCCCTCGGGCGACTTCAGGCTGGACGCACCTGGGGTCGGATCCCGGGAGGCAGGGCCGGCGGCTCCTTTGGGACCGCGCTGGCTCCCTAGGCGAGTCCTTTCTGCCTGGGGGATGAATGCTGATCTAGAAAAGAAGCCAATCAAAGTCAACAGCTTCCCGCCCTTCCGAACCGCCTCCCCTCTCCCTATCTGAGCCCGTTCCCAAGTGGGTCGAAACTTCTGTTCCAGAATACTGACACCAAAGTTAATTTCAGCATATAATTTGGAGATTTCAGGATCTCCAAAGTTATTTCAGCATATCCCATAATGTGCTGGATCAGAAGGTCTTGTTTGGTTGCCTCTCTCCCTCACCCCCACACACCACATACACACCCACATATGTACCACACCCACACACAAAGTGCACCACATAGTACACACATTACACATACATACTTTATGCTACACGCTACACACACAACTTTTTATCAGCAGAGGATTGATGTCAAACATTTTGTTGGAGGGAGTGTGTGAGTACTAGTGTGTGTATATATATATATATTTATATTCACAAGTGTCAGTTTACTACCAAAGTTAGAAACTAGCTGGTAAGTGAAACCTCCTGTTGTCATAATTTAGAGTGTCTTTGTGGCTCACTTTTTATACCACGGGATTAACTTCCTACAACACTTTCTGAAACTTTACTGTTGTGTAACAGGCAAACTTTTGATCACAGCAGGCCAGATGGGAGGGGATGTCCCTTTGTACATGTAGGAAGAGATGCTTGGAAAAACATCACAGAATCCTTTCTCCTGCGGCTGTGTCTAAGGAAGAGCTGGGTGTAACTACAGTCTCTGCCTTTTCCCCCTCAAGAGTGGAGAGCTGAACATGCTTTTGTTCTGAGCAGCACTGTCAGGACAACCCCAGCTTCCCAGGACACAGAACTCCCAGTCCAACTCGCTTCCAATTTGGATTTACTGGGAGAATAGTTCAGGAATTTCAGATCAAGTCCAAAAGCATTATGGAATCTGTTAGTGAAAGAGCTTTTTATCTCGGTAAGAGTCCATCATTTTGAGATCAGCACTGGTGAAAGATCCACATGCCTGACCCGTGCTCAAAAATAGTGCTCAAAAATATTTAATTGGTTCCTAGATTACTATTGTTTGCCTTTTCAAGGGAGCAATGGCAAATATTTGAAATCTTTCTCGGCAGTGATCTTTAAGGAAGTCGAAAATTTCTAATATAATTCCTGGAATAAGTAAAGGACCAATTTTTGACCTTGAAATTCGGGTTCCAAATTTAGATCAAAGTTGATCTTCTAATGTCCTAAAAGATTATTTTTAAAAAGGGAGGCAGGCAACTTTCTCCTCAGATTCTACCTGAATTCTACAGGATATTACAGCAACAGATAACTTTTCCAAGATCTTTCTGGGAAACCTGTGTTCTGTGTCCTGTTTTGAGTGGTTTTGTTGACCATCTTGACCTAAAAGCGTACAAATGTTGATTGATGTTTATTTCAATGAAGAGGCAACCATGTATGTTTTCTGTGTATGTGCAGAACATTTATGGGATGAGATGATTCCCCTGGAAAAGTGGTTGAAGCCAAGCACGGAAACTGTGAGAATGACCAGGGTAACGTAAACAAAAGATCTTGCCCAGCCTCTCTGCTCCACCTCCCAGTTTTCTGATTTGGTATTTAGGATGATGGCGGGGGAGACTATGAATTTTGGGGTGGGCATAATGTCTTTCTACTCATATGCAACTAATATAGTACCGGGTACTCATAGATGGTAAGTGTTGGTTGAATTTCTTGAATTATGCTTTTTGTGCAACTGGGATAAACAGTTAAAATTAAACCTCCCAGAACTAATTGTTTTCATTTTGTAGAATAAGGTTTTGTTTGTTTCAGTCTGAATTTTTGCTGGCTTCATTTGGCAGGATAAATGCCAAAATAAAAGAATGTGGGCGTTTTCAGGAGATCTGGTCATCTATTTTGCATCCTCTCTGAAATATGTTACTTCCTGCATAATGAAGTAAAAGGATTTGCTGCTGGGCAGTGCTTTCCTTATTCTCACAAAGAGATTACTTAAAAGCCAGCCCTGGGAACTTTGTCCACCAATCTCTATTAGGAAAAAAAGAGTAACATGGGACTGCAGCTTCCAAGTGTTCTCTGGTTATAGCCCATAAGCACTGGGTTCTCACTCTTATTTTTCCCTCTGGGGAGAAAACGAAATAGTTTGAAACATGACATTCACGCTCAGAACAACAGCTAAGACCTATCATGCAGCAACAGTGAAGGGGAGGGAGAAAATAAGAAGCTATTGAGAGAGCTTGTTTTTCTTTGTACAAGACAGGTGCAGGGAGAATTCTGCAGGTTTTGGACTCCTGACTCATTCTCTTGCACTAATTGTGCTGAAGGTAGTTAGCAAAAGTGAACAGGCACACTGTAGCTTTAAAAAGTCAGCCATGAACCAGAAGGCAGTTGGTGCAGCTTGTGTGTGATTCCTAACGTCATGTTGGCTGAGAGCCAGCCTGGTTTTATTTCACTGTGTCAAATTGTACCTCCTTATTGAATTCCTTTGCCAGCCTACTTTGTGAAAGAAAACATTGGGGTTTCTTTGGCTGTTCTTGATAAGCCTATAAAAAATGATATTTTTTAGTTGCTTATAGGTAGGTTTTCTTTTTACTTTTCCACAAAAAAAGAAAATAATAGTAATAATAATAAGACAATGTAGTGTGATGTTGCAGAGTATCATTGTGAGTGTTTTGTTTTGTTTTCTGAGATGCTTAGAAAATGGTGAATGTGTAACAGTTTCCAACTGAAGTGAAATCATATTCTGTTAGCATGGAGCAGCAGCACTATCTTCCTGTCTACTCTATAACGGTGTGTGAATGTATGCTAATATCTATCTATATATTAAATGTTGGATTTCTCTATCAGTGATCTAAGTGGTTTAGCAACTGGAAGTTTGTGTGTATGTGTGTGTTTCAGGAGTGAAAATTATCCCACACTTACAGTGTTATTTGTTAATCATCTACTTCTCTAACAGTGATAAAATCTTGCGAATATACTAAATGATGCACTTGCCATGTCAGAGTAATCCCTAGAGAAGGAGTGCCGAAGTATAAAGTGATTTGAGTGGAAATGTATTTAATTTATGGCTTCAACTGAATAAGAGCAAACACGTTTCGGGACTGTTGCTTCCGTTTTTTTTTTTTTTTTTTCTTAAAGCAGTTTTGTTCGTAGCTTTTTCATTTTGCTAATTGCATATTAATTGTGGAAGGCTTTTAATTTTTCACAGCCCTCATCCTACTAAACAAAAAGACAGAATGATGGATGCTACAATATCTCCTTAAATGTTCTGATGATTTTTCATAAATCTAATGAGCTACCTACTCTTTCTTACACACACACACACACACACACACACACACACACACACACACCCCAGCACCACCTTTCTGTGCTAAGGGCTATCTGGCATTTTTTGTGAGCTTCCTGCTTTACCACAGCATGGCCATCTCACAGACGGGTTTTTGAGGCTTTCGTTGAGAATGTGAGGTAGGGGAATACTTACTGACAAAAGCTTTAAGTGTCCTTCTGCATTGCAATGAAAAAATCTAGGAGCAAGGGGGAGTGGACCAAAAAAAAAAAAAAAAAAACAAATGCAATAAGAAAAAACAAATCACAGCCCATAATGGGAGGGGGGAAGGAAAAGGGGGATTGTTTTTCTCTACTTTGACTCATTTATGAGTTGCAGTGTCTTAAGTGAGAGCTAGGCACCCAGGAGAAGCTGTGCCAGTTCACACAGCACTTGTTTTCAACAGGGATTCAATTTCATTTGCAAATGCTTATTGTCAAGGCAGGGAGTGCCAGTACAGATGAAAGCACCCCAATCCGTCTCCTCCAGTTCTTTAGGTTTAATCACATCTCTCCAATCGCCGAGGGAACTGGAGATTTAAACAAACATACGTGAACTGGTGTGAAGCTGTAAAAGGGACCATTATGTTTCCGATTCAGAATATATATTCTTCTCTCACTTTCTAAGAATTAAACACAAGCTTTTCTCCCTTATTGATTAGTTGCTGAAGTAAAGGAACCCTGCAGCCTTCCCATGCTATCTGTTGACATGGAAAACAAGGAAAATGGCTCTGTCGGTGTAAAAAAGTAAGTGAAGCTGGCTTCTGAGTTCTGCTTCTGCAAACAACAGAGGGACTTGGTTTCTATTTTCGTACTTCTTGCTTATCTACTACAATACACAGTTCGGAGGTCGCCTTGGTTTGTCTACATTGGCCAGCAACCTCCCTTCTCCCCCCTACCCCAGTTACCTTTTTCCGTATTCCATTTCTAAGACAGAGATGACTCAGACATCAAAATATATATGAAAGGTTTGTGTATCAGGCTTTGGAACAAGGATGGTTGAGGATTTCAGCCCTGCATTCTGTATATTGAAACAAAAACTCCAAGCAGAGACTCTTCGTAGACAACACAGAATGAGGGCAGAAAATTGAGTTCGAATTTTTTTTTTTTTTTTTTTTTTTTGAGATGCAGTCACCTCTAACTCTGAAAACTAAGAGCTATAGTGCAGGAAGGGAAAAAGCTTCAGTAAGAATATAGAATATAGTTTAACAACTTCTCCGTCCTAATTTTATGAACTGTTTAATGAATGTGAAACATTTCAGTGCATACATGGTGTTTATGTTAATGTCTGTTCTCACATTTGAAACTTGTGTTTCTACGTGTTGTGTAAGAGTTATATACTTGATTCTTTTAAATGGGAACATTCAATTGCATATGTAACATAATATTTTGATATTTATGAGTATATGAAAAAATGTATATTCTCACTTAGGAGTTATAGCAAAGCAATAAGTACTTTGATTACAAGGAGAAAGTAAGTTCCAAGAGCGAGTTATCTGTTTCATTTCTTTCCATATCATTTAGTTTAAAATTGACATCAACTTGAGCTTTGGAGGAAACTAATTAAATATAATCCATAGAAGCTGTGATATCTAAATGAGGAAACTGTGTGCTATATGTTTATGAATAGAAGGTATATTTTGCTCCACAGCAAAGTTACATTAAAACTAACGTAATAAAATCTGTTTTTTAAAGTTCTCGGGTAATTTATATATCAGTGCCATACTGCCTTGCTTATTACCATCCCTAAAGTTTGGGGTAGGTAGGTGGAGGAGAAATGAAAGAAACAGATGCTGTTTTATGTATGAGTTAGATCAGTGTTATCCAACAGTACTTTCAACAATGATGGAAATGTTCTGTATTTGTGCTGAAATGGTAGCCACTAGCCACATGTGGCTACTAAGAACATGAAATGTGACTAGTATAAGAAACTGAACTTTTATTTTTTACTTAATTGTAATTAGTTTTAAAATTAACAGCTTTACTGAAGTATAATCCTTGCATAATAAATTGCATGTATATAAAGTAAGTTTTGATATTTTTATCCCCTCTTGAAACTACCGCCACAATTAAGATAATGAATATTTCCATCACTTCCAAAATTTCCTTATGACCTTTTGTAATCTCTCCCTCCTGTCCTTTTCTGCCCCTATATCCCCTGGCAACCACTGTTACGCTGTCATTATAAATTAGTTTGCTGCTTCTAGAATTTTATATAAATGAATGTGTATACACCCCCCCCCCCACACACACACACATATAGTTTCTGTCACTCAGCATAATTAATTTGGGATTTATCCATGTTATCATGTATATCAATACATCATTACTTTTTAATTACTCAGTAATATTTCATTGTTTGGATCTATAACAATTTGTTTACTACCATCCAAATGATGATAGACATTTGGTTTGTTTCTATTTCTTAGGTATTATAAATAAAGCTGCTTTGATCATTTGTGTACAGGTCTCTGTGTGGACATATGCTTTCGTTTCTCTTTCATAATTACTTAGGAATGGAACTGGCTGGGCTCTATGGTGGGTGTTTGTTTAACTTTTGAAGAAACTGCCAAACTGTTTTCTAAACTGGTTGTCCCATTTTCATTCTCACCAGCAGTGGGTGTTGTGTTCCAGTTGTTCCACATCCTCGTGAGCTTAGTGTGATCAATCACTTTCATATTAGACGTTATATCAGGTGTTTTATGTTTTAATTTTTATTTCCCTAATGACTAATGATGTTGGGCATCTTTTCCTGTGCTTATTTGCCATTCATATATCTTCCTAGATGAAGTATTGTTCAAATCTTTTGCCCATATTTGTATTGGGCTAGTTCTTTCATATTTATTGTATGGAGAGTTTTTATATATTATGAATGTGTCCTTTATCATATATACTATTTGAAAATATTTTCTTTAAGCATGTGACCTGTCATTTCATTCTCTCCATAGTATCTTTCAAAGTATCAAAGTTTTTAAATTTTAATGAAGTCTAGTTTATCGATTTTTTTCTTTTGTGGATAGTGCTTTTGGTGTCATATTTAAGAATTCTTGGCCTAATGCAAGGTTACAGTTATTTTCTCCTAGGTTTTCTTTTAGAAGTTTCACAATTTTAGGTTTCAGGGTTTAGGACTACGGTTTTTGAGTTAATTTTTGTTTGTGGTGTAAGATAAGGGTTTGAAGTGTTGAAGTACTTTGTGTGGTGGTGGTAGTGGTGCTGTGGATATCCAATCTTCCCACCTCTGTTCAAACACTTCTGCAACTTTGTTGAAAAATTATTGATCATATATGTGCAGGCTTATTTCTGGACTCTGTATTCTATTCCATTGATCTTTTTGTGTATATTTATGCCAATACAACACTGTTTTGATAAATGTAACTTGAAATCAGGTAGTGTTAGCCATCCAACTTTGTTCTTTTTCAAGGGTGTTTTGCCTCTGTACATTTCAATATGAATTTTAGAATTAGCTTGTCAGTTTCCACCAATTTTTTTTTAAATCTGTTGACATTTTGATTGGCATTGCGTTGAATTATATATCAATTAGGAGAGAGTTGGTATTTTAACAATATTGTGTCTTCCAAAAATGAACACAGGATTTTTCTCCATTGGCTTAGGTCTTCTTTAATTTCTCTCAGCAATATTGTGTAGATTTCACTGTGAAGATCTTGCACCTTTTTGCCAGATGCATCCCTAACATTTCATGTTTTTGATGCTATTTTAAGCGGTATTGCTTTTCTAATTTGAATTTTCAATTATCTTAACGTATAAAAATACAATTGATTTTTTATATTGATCTTATATGCCACAACCTTACTAAACTCACTTATTACTACTAGTAGCTTTTTAGTAGATTACACCACATTTTGTAACATAGACAATTATGTCTTGTGAATAAAGACAGTTTTACTTCCTCCTTCCCAATCTGAATGCCTTGTATTTCTTTCTCCTACTTTATTACACTGAGTAGAACCTGCAGTGAAAAGCTGAAAAAAGTGGTGAGCTGGGTATGGTGGCTCACACCTGTAATCCCAGTACTTTGGGAGGCCAAAGTGGGCAGATCACACATTCTGAGATGGAAGAGTAAGTGAATCTTATATTTAATTTTATATTCAGGGTCTTCAATAGTAATAACCAATAAATCAGTAAGAAAAGCACAAACAGAAAAATACCAAAGAAAAATGGCCAAAACATGAGCAAACATTTCGCAGAAGAGGAAATATATATGGCCAATTAACATATGAAGAGATGTTTAGTACCATTAGTGACCAAAAAATGCAAATTAAGATCATAATGACGTACCCATTCACTTGGCGAAAATTTTAAAACGAGGCAATTCTAAACATTAGTGAAGATATGGATAGGATACAATGCTAGTAGGAATATTAACTGATAGGGCAGCTTTGCAGAACAGTTTGCTACTTTTTCTAGTGTTAAACAGTGGAATATTTTATACATTAATAATTCAATTTCTGGATATATGTATCAGTCAGTGCTGTCCAACAGAAATAAAATCTGAGCCCCCATATGTAATTTTCAATTTTCTAGTGGCCATATTTAAATAGGTAAAATACATTTTAATAATATGTTTTATTTAACTCATTATATCACTTTAACATGTAATCAACATGACATTATCAATGAAGTATTTTACATTTTTGCACTAAATTTCCTAAATCTGTTGTGTACTTTACACTTAGAGCAGAGGGGTACAAACTTTTGGCTTCTCTGGGCCACATTGGAAGAAGAATTGTCTTTGGCCGCAGGTGAAATACACTACCACTAACAAGAACTGATGAGGACAAAAAAA